>NC_050184.1:18878488-18905988 GCF_008315115.2 Sander lucioperca | reverse complement strand
TTGATGTGGGTGTGTTTGTGTATTTGAGAAGTGTTTTATTTTGTACTTTTTTCTTTGCACTTTTCAAATTGAAATAAGAAAAACGGACAGACATATCTGTAGAAAATAATTCATATAAAATCCATTTTTGAGTCTTTTGGCTTCTGGATTTTTTCTGTAGTAAGCTGAGACATGTGGCTATTGCATTGGTATATCTGTATCTCACTAGATGTGGTTGCATCAGTGTATTTTAATCATTTTACAGATGTATGACTTGGATGGAAATAAAAAACCTCCATTCTAGCCTCAGTAACTCTGTCAGTAAGGTCTAGAATCACCCTGACACTGGTAACAAACACTTGAGTGTTTCCTTTCCAGTGATATCAGGCCCACCCTCAGAGTGTCAGAGTATACGGGAGCTGTACCACTTTTAATTTGGGTATGACGTTTAGACCAAAAAGCATGGAATTTCAAGCGTTTTTTAAGAGATTAATTAGCTTAGTGGCAACTCATTTCGGCAATGGGTTAAATGTAAAGGACGTTCATTAATATCAAAAAGTTACGCACTAGAGCTTTAAGTCAGACTCAGTGGTGAGTGAAGCCAAAGCAGAGGGACAGACAGAGCTGTAGCCGAGCCAAAGTAGCGCACATTTTTTTTAAGAACTTTTTTCGGGAGTTTTCAGCCTTTACAGTATTTGGATAGGTCAGCTGAAGACATGAAAGGAGAGAGAGAGAGGGGGGGGGGTGACATGCAGCAAAGGGCCGCAGGTCGGAGTCGAGCCCGGGCCCGCTGCGCCGAGGAGTAAACCTCTATATATGTGCGCCCGCTCTACCAACTGAGCTATCCGGGCACCATGGACTGTATATTTTAACTAACATTGCCTGTAGAATGTGATTTGCAGTTGTATTTTAGTTTTTTACATTTCGAATTGCATAATTTGGGCTCCGACAACTTTTTTTTGGCCACGGAGGTTTTGGGAGATTAAAAGAAGTTTACACTGTCACTTATTTCGACATTTTGGGCGGGGTTTTTTATGACTTTCTTGAGCTGTCCGGGCGCTCAAAGTAGCGCACTTTTTAAATGAATTAACTTTAACGTTTATCAGGCAAATAAAACGGCGATACAGATAACCTGCAAACTGCCAAAAAACCCGCCTATCCCTAGTGTGTGTTTGTCACCTGGTTGGTGAAGTACAGCTGGTAGGCGTGGTCCACCAATCGGCTCCTGAAGCTGAGGGCGAGCCGACCTTCCAGGAATCGGATGGTGCTGTTGATGAAGGTTGCAGGGACGGCGACGAGAAGCCATTTAGAGAGCTGCAGCATGAAGGCCTGAGGATCCTTCTGGACGATACACTTCACTATCACACCTGACAGATCAACAGTATTGATTATCAGTAATGTTCTTTCATACAGTATATAAATGCATAACACCTGTCGCAAATAAACAGCAACTAAAGGCGCTGACACACAGAGCAGATAATCGGCCGTTGGACGGTCTGGCGAGGTCGGTGACTCGAGTCTGTTCGGTGTGTTCCATGCCGTCGTTCGTCCGAGGGGCCGTCGGCCTTCATGTTGGCCGATTTGACATCTATAATCGGCGGGGCGGGCACCGCCGGCAGTCGGACTCAATGACCCATCTGATTGGTGGAGAGCTAACCAGGAAACGGGGAGCGGGATGAGCGTGACTAGAGTCTCTCAAAATCTGACGAAAATCTTTTAAACTGACCTTTGTTGATCTGAAATGAAGACAGATTCAGCAACTGCACGGCCTATTTCTCTCTTAAAATGTTTTCAGAAACACGTTTCGGTGAACTATTTTAGTCCAATATGAGATCGTATTCTGAACGAGTCGCCATGACAGTCTGGCTTTGAATTTCTGGAGAAACCAGACCCACGTGACGCGTTTGTCCAATCAGCTGCCAGCTTTCATTTTTGGGCAACAATAACAGTCTGCTGTTATGGAGACGTATTACGTCTCGTCTCTTTGGTGCGTTCTGAGGAACTTTTTTGACCAATTTGGGGAGACTGATCAGCCCAACTGCCTTTTCTGCCGACATTTGGCCGTCGACTTTGTGTGTCTGGGCCTTAAGGCTACATCTACATATACTCCGTTTTGGATGAAAAAGCCTCACGTCCTCACTACTCTGGTGTTTCTGAGCCCCTAAAACTTTAACATCTGGAAACACTGCTGCCCCCGTTTGGGTTTGAAAACTCCGGGGTTGCTTTGTAGTCTGGACGGACGCAAACGGAGACCTTTGGAAACAACGACGCACGCCAGTCAGTCTCATCGGTTAGGGAGCTTACAGACCTGAAGGTGAACAGTTCCACCTCGGCCTCGCTCCAACATAATAAATCCCATCTCAGCTCTTACTTCACACCGTTGTTGTTCGTTCTCCACAGTATTTTCTATATTTTTAACTTCTACATCCATGATTTACAACCGCAGAGTAACGTCAGACTATCTGCTTCCTGTTTACACCGACACGCACATGCCCAGTGTGTGTGTGAATGGTCATGTGATACGTGATGTCAGACGTGTTAATACGGACGGAGATTAGTTCTGCTACTGGAGCTGAAACTCTCGTGTGGACGGAGATTGTTTTGTCTCAAAGACGCTGCTTAAAAATGAAAATGTATTAGTGTAGATGTAGCCTTAAACACTATCAACTAGACAGACAGACAGACAGACAGAGAGACAGCCAGACAGAGAAACAGACATACAGAGAGACACCAACCGTCCAAAGCGGCGACGTAGATGGACAGGAAGGTCCTGCAGATCAGGGTGACAGAGTGCAGAGCGAGCAGGCCTATCTCTGGACACAGTAACCGTGGAAACAAGAGCTTCAACAGACGAGACAGTCTGAGGATGAACTCCTTGTTCACTGATGGAGACCTGAAGACACAGACAGAACCACGTCAGCGAACACACATCAGCGTGGTCACAACCACCTAAAATGACAGAAACCATCTCTTTTAATCCGACCCGTGTCCCATCCGCTAACATGGAGGCCAGATGTTTACAGTCTATGCATCAACCACCCTGGGACAAACCCTGGGACTTTGTCTTATTCCCCGTATCCCCCAGAGTTAGATAAGTCCATACGTATCCTTCTCATCTCCGTGTGTGTTGTAACTCTGTCTGACGCCCCCACCGCTAGCCTAGCTTAGCACAGATCCTGGAGGTAACCGGCTCCATCTAGCCTACTACTCCCAATAAGTGACAAAATAACGCCAACATGTTCCTATTTACATGTTGTGATTTGTAGAGTCACAGCGTGTACAAATAATAAGGTCACATGACACACAGCCATCTTCTAACCGTAGACATACTGGGAACTATGTTCTCAGAAGGTGAAGCACTGCTACTCTGCTCGGGGCTTCTCAGTTGCTGCGAGCAAATCACTCCGCCCAAGTAGCAGAGTAGCAGTGCTTCGCCTTTCTGAGAATATAGTTCCCAGTATGTCTACGGTTAGAAGATGGCTGTGTGTCATGTGACCTTGTTATTTGTACATGCTGTGACAGTAGGCTAGATGGAGCCGGTTACCTCCAGGATCTGTGCTAAGCTAGGCTAGATGGAGCTGGTTACCTCCAGGATCTGTGCTAAGCTAGGCTAGATGGAGCCGGTTACCTCCAGGATCTGTGCTAAGCTAGGCTAGATGGAGCCGGTTACCTCCAGGATCTGTGCTAAGCTAGGCTAGATGGAGCCGGTTACCTCCAGGATCTGTGCTAAGCTAGGCTAGATGGAGCCGGTTACCTCCAGGATCTGTGCTAAGCTAGGCTAGCGGTGGATGCGTCAGACAGAGTTACAACACGCATGGAGATGAGAAGGGTACGTATGGACTTATCTAACTCTGGGGGATACGGGGAATAAGACAAAGTCCCGATAAGTCGCCGTGTTCCTTTAAGGCCTAAAGTTTTGATTTTAAAATTTTAGACTTTTTAAAGACCCAGCGGAAACCCTGCAAGGCCGAATGTAATGATCCTTTGTTTTTATAACCACATTTTCCGCCGCTGCGACGATTCGACTGTGAATCGGTCTCCTTAGATCTAATGTAGTCGACTTTGAGGTCAGCGCTAAGGGACACAGACAGACACACACACACACACACACACACACACACACACCTGCTGCCTCTCTTCTTCTTCCCTCCGGTGTCCACAGAGCTGGAGGAGGGGCTGACCACGCCCACAGGAAGATTATCTCCACCCAGCTGTTTACCTGCTGCACTCCTCTGAAAACAAAACAAACACACCCAGAGTTCAATGTGTGTATGCAGTCGCGCTGGCAGCCGGAAACGTTTTTTTTTCTGTGAGACATGCGACGCATCTGATGATAATAATGCGCAAACGCGCACAGGAGCAGCTGCCGACAGCAGCCCTGCTCTGTCTCAGAGACTCAGACTCGAGTCGCACTTAAGTCGCACAAACAGCTGACTTCAGACTTGACTTTCATGCAATTATTGCTTTTTAAATCTAAATGTATTCATGTATTTCTAACAAGTCCTGGTTCTGTGTTTTATACAGTCTATGCTTAAGACACTGCCTGTCGTGTGTGTGTGTGTGTGTGTGTGTGTGTGTGTGTGTGTGTCACACCTGCATCCTCCTCCAGACGTACGGCGACAGCTTTTTGACGGCGTAGGCGGCGAGCAGCGCGGCCGTCAGCTTCCTGAGTCTGGAGCTCCGACTCAGCTGAGCCGGCAGCTCGGCACAGCTCAGCTGCATGCTGACAGGCAGGCGATAGCTGACCAATCAGAGGACGGCAACCGTGGCACGTCACAGGAGCAGTCCAAACTGTAGCAGCCTCGCCGTCACGGAAACAGCATGTTGCCCTCAGACTGTGATGGTCCACCTGCAGAGACGGAGGAAGATCTCCTGTCAGCAGAACCACAGCGACACGTTAACGGTGTAAATCACACATTCTAATCACAATACAATATTACCATATTGACCCGAATATGCGTGCGTGCGTGCGTGCGAAGCTCTGCCGTGCAGACAGCAGAGGAACAGAAGAAAGAGAAGAAGCTGCACCACTGAATCCAACATGGTAACAGTTTTAAATCTAGTTTACAAACCAAAACTATTTTCACTATTTATTATTTACTTCTCTGCTGCACCTTTAAATATCCTGAGCTACTAATAAAGTTAATCATATCTCATCTTATCTGTTAGAGATCTACAGTAAGGCCATTGTGTTGTAATACACAGAGCAGCAGTGTACTGTTATCAACTAGTATGTATGTATGTATGTATGTATGTATGTATGTATGTATGTATATATACATACATACATACATACATACATATATACACACACACACACATAAAGTGGTGCTCATAAGTTTATGAAGTTGACTAAAAAGAGGAATAAAATCGTCTTTTGGAAATTGATCTTAATGCCTTAAATTAAAAAGATGAGGAAAAATCCGACCTTTAAGGACACCAATTTTCTTTGTGAATGAATAATGTATCGCAAATAAATAAATGTACTTCCTTAAAATACAGGGGGCATAAATCAGTACACCCCTATGTTAAATTCCCATAGAGACAGGCAGACTTTTATTTTGAAAGGCCAGTTATTTCATGGATCCAGGATACTATGCATCCTGATAAAGTTCCCTTGGCCCCCACATCATCACATACCCTTCATCATACCCCACATCATCACATACCCTTCATCATACCCCCACATCATCACATACCCTTCACCATACCCCCACATCATCACATACCCTTCATCATACCCCCACATCATCACATACCCTTCACCATACCCCCTCCCCCTAAGTAGTCCACTAGAGAGGACTGAAAACTTAATTTTTAACTGTAAAATGTAAAGGTTTTGTTCTCAGACTCTTGAGACGGAAATCTCCTCTTCAGCAGCACTCAGCAGCCCAAACTCTCTACTTTCATTCCTCTCTATATTCTAAAGCTTTCTACACAGGGCTTTGTTCAAATATCATTCACAGCCTGATTTATACAACCTTTGATTCATAAAAAAAGTTAATATTTTTGTATTTTCTGATTCATGGAGTGATAAAAAGAGATATCCAAAATCCACTCAGTAAAAACATTTCACTCCCATCTGTCAACAAAATGCAACAAGAATTTTGAACCTGGCTTAATCCAAAGTTTACATTTCTGTTCTGGAAATGTATGCAAATAAACACATATTTAATAAGATAATGACTCACTTGCATACTTATACACACACAATTTTAGAAAACTTGTAATACAACAAATGAGTGTCTTAATGCCAGTAATCAACTGGGGAAGTTTCATGGTGATATCTACCGTTATATTAGTTTAAATTGTTTTTCTATTCACCTGTAGCGTCTCCTCCTTAAAACCAGCAGCGTTGAAGTCGGTCCAAGAAGGGAAGGGTCGGCCGGAAGTTAGGCGAAGTCTCACAAAATCTAATATAATTTTAATATAGCATATATATATATATATATATATATATATATATATATATATATATATATATATATATATATATATATATATATATACACACACAATTTAAATACTTTCACCTTTTACACGCGTGTTCACCCTTTCCCCAAACTTAACTTGTCGTTTTTGGTTCCTAACTGTCGGCGTAGCTGTAACGTTATATCACTTCTAGCCGTTAACCGTTAGTTACCGTTAACTTAGCTTCTAACTGTAAACACAGCCCTGTTTGGCTAACGGAACCGAGCTAATGTGACGTCACTGTTAGCTGCGTGTGCTACATTAAAATGGATGTGTTCGCTAAATAAATAACGACGGACTAACCCGGTAACCGGTAGCGTTAGTCCCCGGTAGCTGATATACCAAACCGAACTAAAAGTTTAACCCGGGTTTAATAACCCTGGTGGCAGCTAGCTTACAACGCGATGCTAACTGAAGCTAACCGCTAACAGAACAGGAACATAAGTTGTTTCTGTGATGTGGACATGAGAAGAGTTCAAAGTTTAAGGCTTTCATCTGCTTCATGTGATCCCAAATCTGCCCTCAGCGCGGATATAACAACCGGGTTACATTTCCGCTGCACATATATCTACTTTTAGTTAATTATTTAACCCGTTTTAAGTGTTTTAAAGTGGTTCAGACGGCAGCAGAAAGTTCGGTTTACCTGAGAGGAGGATGGGCCGCGTCCCAACACTGAAAACACGCCCCCTACTTCCCTCCTCTCAGGTCTTTTAACCACCGCTGGGAGGGGCGCTCGCCATTTCGTTGAATTCATTGTGATATAATGCCAATAAAGGCTTCTTATCTCTCTCTTTCTTATTCGTATCAGTCCCCAGAATGCAAAGAACGGACATGAACGCCCAGCCAAGGTCACGAGCACAGAACTGTGTTGACAGTCTGAGACTGAGACGATCTGTTCTTGATTTTATTTGTATTGAGCACAGAGTCTGCCCGCACTGCTCCAGTTAAAATAACAGCCAGAAAGCATCAAAAACCACTACAATACAACCACTTTATTAACTATTCAAACGAGCTTCAGACACAAAAAAACGACTATTGCAATATTAATAGAGTATGCAGAGGCTCAAGGTAGCATACAATGATGCAATGAGGCTGCTGCTCTGTGTCCCTAGGTGGCATAGTGCTAGTCATTTGGTTGTGTCCACTAGAGTGCCAACTTGTGAGGCACTCTTAAGACAACTGATGTTTAGTTTTATGTGTCGCCTGGACAAGTCAGAGAATCACATAATTGAAGCTCTAGTCAGCCCTCTGAAAAGCTGCTAGGTTAAGACGACAGTGGTGCAATAGCCTGTATGTCCTATAGGCTAATATGCAATTGTTATGTATTTTTGTATCGCCTTTTTATACTATGTATACTGTATTATGTGTTATATGTACCTGTGTCAGCAGTAAAGTTTTTATTTTATTTATTTATTGAAAAATACAAGTTATTGAGCTTTGAATTCTGTAGGCCTACTGCATTAGGCAGTATAGGTAAATGCTAGGGGGGCAGCAGTGGTGTACTCTAATGTATTTTAGCAAGTACTATATAAATATATGGACCAGAAGAAAGACTTATAATTTCCTTCATTCTGATATACTTTAATGCACCAACTTAGGGTGGAAACACCTTTATTTAACCTATGTGAAGGAAAACACAGATGGCAATTCAGAATATATCAAAATTATAATGGAAGTATGTTGCATGTCATTGGGCATTTTTAAGTGGGTATATGGAAATCCTGGAGCTTTCTTAGTGGGTATAGGCTACTTTGTACGTAGAATACACCACTGGGGCGCATTCCAACTAAGTAGACGTTGCATATGGTGACAGAAATGTCCAAAAAAATTTTAAGAAGCTACAAAAACGTCAGAAAAGCGACAAAAACATTGAAAAAAAAGCAACAATCGTCGGAAACAAGCAAACAAAAAGTAGAAAAAAACACCAAAAACATCATAGTGCGACAAAAACGTTGAAACAACAAAAATATTGAAAATGACAACAAATTTAAAAAAAACGACAAACGCAAAAAAAGGCTAAAATTGAACAATTTATTCTAACTGCTCAGAGTGACTCCTCATAAATCCATCAGAGTTTACAACGCCAACACAAAGAAAGAGGAAGGTCGAGGTACTTTATTGTCACATATCCATACATGTGTGTGGTGTGGTGAAAAAGAAAAGAAAATAAAAAAAATACTGGCAGCCAAGCAATCGGCCCGTTCCGAAACAGGCACTGCACTAGTTGCTACTGTTGGTACACGATCCGTTCTGCACATGCGCAAGATAATACTGTTTTACCGAGGATACGACCTGCACGATCTGTTCCACGCTAGCCTATGGCTAGCCTCCACCAGGAAGCTAACGTTAGTTTAGCTAACAGCTAATTCGGCTAACTGCTAGCTGACAGCTTGATTCAGTCTAAAATAACGTTAACTCAACCTTAATGGGAAAAGCAGGCTACAGCTAAATTAAGACTTCACAGTAATAATACAGACAAGAACTGACGTAACAGCTGTTATATATGTTAGGTGTTTGTTATATATGTCAACGTTTATTTTCAAGTTTTATTTTGAGGGTCTTTTAAAGTTATTACATGCTGTCTCAGCTAGCAGTTAGCCGAATTAGCTGTTAGCTAAACTAACGTTAGCTTGCCTGTGGAGGCTAACGGCAGACCGCTACAATCAGCTAGCGGTTAGCCAAATTAGCTGTTAGCTAAACTAACGTTAGCTTGGCTGTCGACCGGAAGCGTGGAACAGATCGTGCAGTGTACAATCTTGTTTTATATTTTATTTGTTTTTATTGTTGTATGTTATGTATGTTTTTGACCACTCACATGTGATTTGTACCCTCTTTTTGCAATAAAAAAACCCCCCAAAAAAAAACAAAAAAAAAAAAACAGATCGTGCAGTGTTGTAAATCCTCGTACAACCGCACATGCGCGAACATTTTGCGCATGTGCAGAACGGATCGTGTACCGACAGCTACAATTACAGGCAGATATTTGGTAAACATTGAAGAGAAATCTTTATTTAAAAACATTTACAATGTGTCTATTTATTTACATGAAGCTTGTTTTTTTAACATCATACAGCAGAAAGAGTGAAAAAAGTACAAATGACAAAAGAGTCCCAAAAAGATAGAAAATTATTTTTTTACACAAAGTTTAGACTGTTTCGAAAACAAAGACACACCAACTGTACAGAGTGCACCTGGACGCATCATGGCAGAGACAGCTGTGATGTCACAATGACAGCTGTGATGTCACATTGACAGCTGGTCCTGGACCTGAAGGGTGTTGGGGAGGGGGTGGATTGGGGGACACAGAACAAGTCCCGCCCCTTTCCGCTGGACCACCATGGGAACTTATTTCAGGAAATATATGTCCTGTAGTGAACGAGAAAGGGACTAATAATGATTTGATTCTGTTTGAATTGAGCCATGAATTACACATATGTTTGTCAGTTTAAAATACACTTTTGCAACTGAAGAAAGTCTCAGTTTGTTGTAAAACTGTTAAAAGTTGAAGACTACAAAATACAGAATTAGAAAGACTACACACACCAAAGTGTGTATGTGACGTCTCTATGGAGCTACGATGTCTGTGTGTTTGGTACCGGGATGTAACGTTACTCTTAGTGCAGCGGGTCTCGCTTCTTCCTTCTCTTCCCGGCTGATTAAACTTCACTGGATAAAACACATCATGTAAGATAATGTTACATGTGTTGTGGAACAGAGCTAAGCTAGCTAGCGAGCGGGGTGACGTATATTCATTGACATATATAAAATAGACCAGCAGATCCCGTGTCTCTGGACGGAGACCAGTGAAGGATATTAGAAGATCTTTCCCGGTGATGGCTGAGCGTTACTGAGCAGCCTCCAACTGAGCTTGAAGACGTAGATGTGACGTGAGCAACCTGTCTGAAAGTTGGAAGTCTTCTGGTAGCTGTGCCAAGAGAAATCTCAATCATTCCCAATCTAGCAGAGACGGAGAGCGTAGGTATATGTAAGGAGATAACATAGACACAGGCTAATTATTGATCACTAAAATGATAGTTAACATTAGTAATTAAACTTAAACAGCTAATGGAAGTCCAAACTGCCTGAGAGCTTCTCCTGTACTATACGGTAATTCCTCTATGAGACAGTAAGTCTCGTGGTTATGACCCAATTGTTAGCCTATTTTTATAAAAACGTCTGCTACGGAGCCATAACGTGAGGTACAAGGTAATGGAGCCTTTTATACATTGTCGTGTTTCTTTAGAAATAAACAATGGACAAACAGAGTCTTTAAACGCTTCAGATGTAAAGTTATTCGCTTTGAAAGTGGCGCCAAAATGAATGGCAGTCAATGGGATGCTAATGGGAAGTGATGGCTTAGTAGAATCAAAATGGTGCCATAGGAGCTACGTGTTCTGGGGAGAGGCTTACCCCCTTGCGTATATTGTGCAAGACGAGAGACGTAGTTTACAGAACGCTTTCACACAAAGCTACGTGGTGCTACGACAAACTGAGACTTTCTTCACTCGCTGAATTATCTTTCAAACTGACAAACATCATGTGTAATTCATGGCTCAATTCAAACGGGATCAAATCATTATTAGTGTCTCCCCATTCCTTGTTCACTACTGTACATTATTTTTTCCAAAATATGGTCCCAGGGTGTCCACCAGAAGGGGAGAGACTTTGCCTCTCTATTCCTCACTAGCATGAAATACTTCACACTGTAACACAGAGAAACATAAAATATAACTGAGTTACATTAATAAATACTTTTTTTTTTTTTTTTAAATACTCAGAAATTTGTACAGAGTTTGGTTGGTGGCTGGTGATGTACCTGCACAGTAGTACTCAGAAATAACCAACATGTTCTCACTCAGACTTTTAGCGTCAATAACAACGCCAAAGGCACCTGACCAAGCGTCCGTACTTTACACGATTGAGAGTGAGAATATGTTGAAAGAACACCGCGTTACTGCAGAGTATATGATTGTATTAAATACTGGTACTACTAGTTTTCTGTCGCTGAATGTATTTACATGTTTCTGAGTTCTGAGCATGCTGGGACTCTTTCTGCTCCTCCGAAGCTGCGGTCACAAGATGTTCAATTAAAGCGATTATCATTCAGTCGGACGTGAAGACAAACCATTTGCCAGCAGCAGATAATAATTTATCAGTCCCTGTATTGATCTGCCAATCAAATTTGAGAGTGACAGACAGCAGCAGGCGGCCAATCCTGTTGTGCGACCTTTTGGAGGATAAAATGCTGCGTTCCAGACACAATTTTTAGCCCGTAAGTTACGACTTCAAGTCACGACTCGGTAGTGTTCCAGGCAAAGTCACGACAAACCCTTCTAGCTAGCGTTGGCGTTAGCTAGCGTAGCGTTAGCTAGCGTAGCGTTAGCTAGCGTAGCGCTAGCTAGCGTAGCGTTAGCTAGCGTAGCGCTAGCTAGCGTAGCGTTAGCTAGCGTAGCGCTAGCTAGCAGCTACCTAACATCAATTGGCGTTTTTCCATTACATGGTACCTGCTCGACTCGCCTCGACACACTGTGCGTCCATTTTCCATTGCAGATTTTAGTACCGCCTCAGCGTGGCTGGTCGTCTTGCCGGCTCGACGCACACACCAGCGCACAAGTATAAACATCAGACCACTTGAGCTTGTTTTATAGTTTCTGTGACTCCACGCAGAGCTTTCACCGTAGCCTATGTAATATGTGGCTTGTTGTATACATTTGTCAGCTGGTGTGTGCGTTGAGCCAGCATGTGTGTGTGTACGTAGGATGCGGCGAAAGCTCTGCCTGGACTGGAGCCTCCGCAGAACTGTAAACAAGCGGCGCCGTAGTAAACTGCCGTGACCTAACGCGACACACACACAGAACGTCGAAGGTGTGTGTTGTTGCCAGAAGACACATTTTATTTCAGAAGAAGCTGGAGGCAGCAAAAAAACAAACAGGTGGCTAAACTGTTTAAAAATAGCGGGTTTGTTCAGGACACCCCCGTCTGTCGCTTTCACGTCACCTTTTCGGCTCGCCTCAGCTCGCTGGGAACCTCGACTGAGGAGGTACTAAAAAAAGTACCTGTTAGCAGGTACCAAGTACTTTTTTTCGTAATGGAAAACCAAAAAAGGCGAGTAGAGTCGAGGCGAGTCGAGCAGGTACCATGTAATGGAAAAGCGCCAAATGTTACCTAGCGGCTACCTAACGTTGACGTTAGCTAGCGCTAGCTGATACTAGCGATATCAAGTAGGCGACATATTTTGGGCTTCATTTAATAAACATAACCTGTAGTAGTACACAATCGTATGTGTATTGTTTTGATTACAATGTGCGGAATTACTTTAAGTTGCCTATTCATGTCTATTTATTTCTATTTCTCACCGCTAATCACCGGCGTCTGTACAGCATCAACAGGGGTCGCCATTGTTGTTTATGTGTGTGTGACGTCAAAAACTGTAACTGGGAGAACAACGATCTGGTACCAGTTCACGGGGAGTAAGTTACGGGTTTGACTGCCGTTCCAGGGCACTTTCACGGGAAAAAGGTTGTGAAAACATGAGTTACGGATTGCCTGGAACGCAGCAAAAGTGTGCAGAGCCACTGGCCTGTAGGGGGAGCTGTGTCACACTATGTACTTTTTGTTTTACAGGTGAAACACACCTTGTTGATTCAGATCATAGACGGTAAAAAATAACGGACGAAGCTCACGGGTCTGAAAAGTAAAGTTAAAGATCCTCTATAGCAGTGTTTCTCAAATGGGGGTCCGTGTACCCCTAGGGGTACTTTGGAGGACTGCAGAGGGTACGTAAGATTCCTTTTTTGAAATGTTAATTTTCACAGTCATGCATAATTCATAAAATTAATTTGGTTATGGAGTCTAAACATTTGAAGTAACATTTAAGTGTGTTTCAGTTACAAGCTTGTTAAGTAAATCAAACACTAATGGTGCAGAGCTGTAATGTGCCTCTTTATATAGCGTTTTTTTTCTACCAAAAATGTTTTGCACTCCTCAGGGGGTTCTTGGCTAAGAAATATTTCAAAGGGGGGTACATTATTGAAAAAAGTTTGAGAACCACTGCTCTATAGCTAAAGAGAGCACATTTCAAGCTGGCCAACCGTATGAAACGGTCCACACTTCCTGTCTCCTTAAAGGGGCGTGGCCTCGTTTGAAAGTGGAGTGAACTTCGTGTGGATGGATGAAAAGTTATATTTGTATAATTTATTAAAATTTTCTTTTGCTAACGTACGATATTATAGCTAAAAGACATTTATCATCACGGACATTAGTTTTGTTAGAGCGTTGGTGAACGTTAGCTGACGTTAGCTTCTCTGTGTCACCAAATTTCGTGACCCATTGCCGCCGTTAGGCCTACCTAACGCTTCCTTCGTGTTGGCGTTCTAACCTCCGGTGGATTTCTGAGGACTATGGTTAACTGCTCCTCAGATCTCTGCAGGGTAAATCCAGACAGCTAGCTAGACTATCTGTCCAATCTGAGTTTTCTGTTGCACAACTAAAACTACTTTTGAACGTACACATGTTCCACCAAAACAAGTTCCTTCCAGAGGCTATTTCGCAGAGGCACCGTGGCTCCGTCCGGCGCCCGAGACGATTGTGATTGGTTTAAAGAAATGCCAATAAACCAGAGCACGTTTTTCTCCCATCCCAGAATTCTGTGTGGACTAGACAGACCTTCCTCCGCAGAGCTGTGGAGGAAGGTCTGGCAAAGCGAGACTAATTTGAATGTGACCGCGGCTTCACGTTGGAGGAAACTGGAGGTCAGGCTGGTTTTCGTGGAATGATTTTAAAGAACTGAACTCAGAACAGACGATTAAAACCACAGACGTCACAACACCAAAGAGAGACATGTCATCGATTCATAATCCATATTCAATAACAACCATGTCGATGGATCATTTCAAATCTTCTTGACACCCTCGGACGTTTAAAAAGATAGAAAGAAAGAGTTGCATTTCATTCATGTTGAGTTCATGGGCATTTGTATAAAAGACTTTCACTAAAGCTCAGTGCAAAAAAAACAAAAACAGGCTCAGTTCAATCAACATTGTGACATCATCCGTCTGATTGTCGCTGCAAATGATTTTCATCCTGAAAAGTTGAAAAGGTTCAAATCAGAACAGGACACGGACTCCCCCGGTCCTCTTATTGCTCTCAGACTGGATCTGGATCCTGACTCAAAGTCCTACGGAGACTAAAACCTGGTCCGGGGTGGAACAGGGATTTTTCTTTCTTCGAAAGGTTCCTGATAGGGATCGACCGATACTGTTTTTTCAAGGCCGATACCGATCATTAGTAGTTAAAGTGATGGTTCGGAGTAATTTCACCCTAGGCTGCTTTGCACCTTGACCTCAAGCCAAACACCCCCCATAAGCTTTTTTCCCTTGTTATAACGTTGGTCGAGTTAGCGTTATCAGCTGGTTAGCTTAGTGCAGGCGCTAATGGATCCACGTTTGTATCTTGTAAATTACCCCACTAATAATGCCCGGAATGATACCAAACTTCTACAGTAGTACAAATAGTTTCTGTACTTATAAAACAAGGCATTAGAAAGTTTGTAACTACACCAGAAGTATATTTAAATAACACTTTCCTGATGGATACTCCTCTCAGCTGCTATCGCGCGAGATCCCGCAAGATCACGCACAGAGCACAAAATCTATTGCCGGAAGAGACTACCAAGCAGGAAGCGAGAGATCAGCAGAATAGATCAAGAAAATGGCAGAGTCAGAGGTGAGCATCAAACGCAACGATGAGTGGCTCAATTTCGAAGGTCGCCCGTACCTATTCGTGCCTGAATACACGGGCGAGGAGCTACAACTAATGGAGGAGAATCGGATAGATAGCTAGCTAGCTAGCAACGCCAGTGCTAGCAGCAGAGAGTAGAAGCCATCAGGCAAGTGCTATTTAAATAAACTCCTGGTGTACTTACAAATGTTCTAATGCCTAGTTTTATTAGTACTGAACCTATTTGTACTACTGTAGAAGTTTGGTATCATTCTGGGCATTATTAGTGGGGTATTTTACGAAATACACTCTTGGAGCCATTAGCGCCTGCACTAAGCCGTTCGGCTGATAATGCTAACTCGCCCAATGTTAGACCAAGGGGAGAAAGCTTATGGGGGGTGTCTGGCTCGAGGTCAAGGTGCAAAGGACCCTAGGGTGAAATTACTCCGAACCATCACTTCAATGAAACCGATATTTGGAACCGATAGCATTTACCGTGAAAATGAAAATCTTTAAGTCAAAAATTAAGATTCTGGAGGGGCGACCTCTAGCTCACCCGGTAAGAGCGTGCGCCCCATGTAGGCTGAGTCCTTTGCAGTGGCGTGGGTTTGAATCCAACCTGCTGCCCTTTGCTGCATGTCATCCCCATCCCCATCTCTCTCTCCCCTTTCCTGTCTATCCGCTGTCACTATCTAATAAAGGGAAAAAAATGCCCCAAAAAAATTATCTAAAAAAAAAAAAAAATTAAGATGTTGGAATGCTACAAACTCCAACATAAAACTTTGTTTAAATGATTTAAGAAATTATGTAATAAATGAGAAACCTTCAGCATAGATAGTGTTGTGGGCGGGACATTAAAGCTATAGTGCGTAGTTTCTGTCGCCCCCCGTGAGGAATGCTGAGTAATGACAACAAAAGTCTTCAGAGATCACTTTTGTGTTGGTTTGTAACATTTTAAAATTTACAAGATTTTCATTTTCACTGTAAATTCATGTCAGTTCCTAATATCGGTAATCTGTTTCATTAACTACTAATAATCTGTATCAGTATCGTCCCTGAAAAAACATTATCAACCACACAAAAAAACTTTAGTCAACATAAATACAAGCTGCACAATTGCCCAATAACGTAACGTTGTAGCCTGTTTCGCCGCTGCCGACTGCAGCGACCTCGCTTAATACTGGACTAGGCCTGCACGATTCGGGAAAAATATGAATCACGATTTTTTAGCTTAGAATTGATAATCACGATTCTCTGCCACGATTAATTTCTCACAAAGTGAAATGTTTATTGCACACATGAACCATGACAAAACAAATTGGCAGTACCAAACATCGATGTTTTTTGGCACCTATAGCACACTGCGCATCACCACGAGCCTGTAAACACAGAGGCTTCAATGAAGAGAAGGGAGAGCTTTGCAGCGCTTTAAAACCTTTTTTATACAGTCTGTATGTTTAAAACTCACAGAAGAAAGTAGTAGTGTTTGTGATGCAGTCGGCTCGTAAAATTAAATGAAAATTTTAAATGTATTATTAAGCTATTTTAGTTATTTAAAAATGTAATCGTGAACAGGGTGAATCGAGATCGCGATTTTATAACGATTAATCGTGCAGGCCTATACTGGACCAATGTCAAAGATTGTTGTCACTTACACACAAACACATAGGAACATAGGGTCCAGGTTGAATCTGCGTTGACATTCGATCCGGTAGATACCGGTCGGCTGGCTGCGTGGCGTGAGCGTGGCGTTTCTGTTGCCTGGCAGCTGCGTGGCGTTTTCTACGTCTTTACACACCAGAAACACACTGCTGCTAGCCTTGTCTGTACACATGCATGTTTCCCATTGATAAAATGAAATAATAGCGTGTTCTTCAACTTTATTTTGTCAATATGTTTTTTGTTTATACATTTGTTTGCACATATTTCGATATATATCCCTTTCCTGAGATAATAAAGTCCATGTTATTGTTTTATCAGAATCCAATATTTGAAAATCGATAATTATTTATTATTCTTTTAGATCACATTTATATCTGCATTTATATCAAAACCTAGAGACTTTCAAACATCAACATGTCATTTATTAATATGCATTTGTGTCTAAATGACATATAAACATCTTTTCATATTCTATTTTGCCTGGAAACGCTTCCAACACGCTTGCGTGTCGCGTGAAAAATAGGCGTCGGTCAGCGCCTGAGATGTGCGTGTCACGCAGGCAGCGTGCAAGCTCTAACCTGTTACCATGGTAGCCGAAATAAAAACGGACACGCCACACAGCTGACACGCTCACGCCACGCAGGCATTGTGCAGGAGCCCTTACCCTACAGTCACATTAGCTACAAGAGAGAGACAAAGCGACAGGCTGCCATTCATTTTCATTGGGAGTGGCCGTTTGCCAGCAACAAGCGACGAGCTCGCCACTGCCACGAGCAAGGCGGAGCCAAAATAGACAAGAAGTCTATTTTATGCAAATGCTGAGCGATGCGACATAGCGACAGCCAATCGGAGTGACGGTAGAGATCCATTTGACCGTGCAACGCTTCTGTCGCGCCGCGCTCCACTTTATTCCTCTGGGTGACGTCAAGCGACTTCAACGTGCACGCAAAGCATTCTGGGAAGGTGGCGCTGCATTTGAAAAAAATGCTGCGCGTCCAAAAGCTGGCCGATGCCTATCTTTATGCAAATTAATCCGTTGAACGCGAAGCGACTATCCAGTAGAAGTAGACGGAAATCTTTTAAACTGACCTTTGTTGATCTGAAATGAAGACAGATTCAGAAACTGCACGGCCTATTTCTCTCTTAAAATGTTTTCAGAAACACGTTTCGGTGAACTATTTTCGTAAAATACGAGATCGTATTCTCAACGAGCCGCCATGGCACTCTGTTGAAAATCTTCGACAAGCCAAACCCACGTCAGGCGTTCGTCCAATCAGCTGCTGGTCAGGGGCGTGGAGCATCAACCGTGGATGTATGACGTCGCCACACCACGCTTCAGTCGTGTCGGACAAATGGATCTCTACCGTGAGGCAGTGTGACGAATGTACGTTGGTTGCTCGAGTTGAAGAAAATCATTCAAGATGGCGGAAACGCTTCAGGACGTCGTATTTCTGTAAATATCTGATATGTTTGGCATTTCATCTCATATATTTTGTTACTTTTATCGAGAAATAAATACTTTTAAATCCAAAAACATCGTTCTTGTGACTTGACAATACCTCTGAAGTGACTTGTAAGACGTGGTTGAAGGTAGCACCGGAGAATTTTTGTTTACTGTTGCCAAGCAACCAGGAGTAGGCTAGGCACGCCCAGGAGCGCCCATAGACTGTATATAAGAATGGACCAACAGATCTCATGTCTCTGGACGGAGACCAGTGAAGGATATTAGAAGATCTTTCCCGGTGATGGCTGAGCGTTACTGAGCAGCCTCCAACTGAGCTTGAAGACGTAGATGTGACGTGAGCAACCTGTCTGAAAGTTGGAAGTCTTCTGGTAGCTGTGCCAAGAGAAATCTCAATCATTCCCAATCTAGCAGAGACGGAGAGCGTAGGTATATGTAAGGAGATAACATAGACACAGGCTAATTATTGATCACTAAAATGATAGTTAACATTAGTAATTAAACTTAAACAGCTAATGGAAGTCCAAACTGCCTGAGAGCTTCTCCTGTACTATACGGTAATTCCTCTACTATGAGACAGTAAGTCTCGTGGTTATGACCCAATCGTTAGCCTATTTTTATAAAAACGTCTGCTACGGAGCCATAACGTGAGGTACAAGGTAATGGAGCCTTTTATACATTGTCGTGTTTCTTTAGAAATAAACAATGGACAAACAGAGTCTTTAAACTCTTCAGATGTAAAGTTATTCTCTGTCAAAGTGACGTCAAAATGAATGGCAGTCAATGGGATGCTAACGGGGGGGTGATCGCTTTGTAGCATTAAAATGGCGCCATAGGAGGTTTGCGGTCCGCGGAGAAGCGTACCCCCTTGGGAGCGCCCATCAAGCGAGTGCATGTCTCTCTCTTTTGTAGCTAGTGTGACTGTAGGGTTTGACACAGAACAACATAAAACAGGGTCCAGATTGAAACAAAAAAAGCCGAAGCTACCCTTTAACGTTACAACTTCTGCAGCAAAGGCGTTTCCAAAAACCAAAAACCACCTCAAGGGAGCGTAAAAATAAACGTTAGCGTGCAATTGAAGACGTTTTATTGAACGTTGCCGTTCCCGTTCAGCTTTTCTAATGCGCTTCTTCAAAACGAGCATAAAATATGTGAATGGAAACACGGCACCTGTTTCATACATCACATTACATTTTTTTTTGGTGTAACGCCACTTTGAGTTTGCTGATGCTGCTCCCAACCACAGAGACAGGAAGTCCAGTTACTGGTGTTGCTGGTTGTTCACAGGGTGCAGGGAGAGTGTGAGCGACCCGTCTGTTGCATGTTCTTGTTTAACGTAGTGCAGAGACGCTGAGTCCAAACTGAATACCTGAAGACGCTCACCTGAGAGGAGTCAAACAGCTCGCCTGATCCGATCAGTTTAAAACGTTATCAAAAGTTCATCGGTCACACTTTTAAAAACTGCTGGTCTGTGGGACTGAGCTGGTGATTATCTGTCCTCAGAGAGAGAGAGAGAGAGAGAGAGAGAGAGACAGTGCAACAGTTTCTTTTTCATCATCATCATCAAAAGTTTATATAAAACTCTGGTTTCGTCCTGATTGTCTGAGCAGAGTCAGATCGCAGATTAATGACGTCGCCGTAGAAAACGTAAAAAACCACAACAGCAATCTGACTGTAAAAAAAACCTGCAGTTCAGTTTTAAATGTTTCCCATGACAGCTGTGTTTTGTTATGTAACCTATAAACTCTTTGGAGGGCAGTCAGTCCAATGATGCTTAAGGACAATTCACGCTCCTGCGTTAAATCGACGCTGTAGTCGGGTACTGTAGGTACTGCAGGTACTTCGAGATACCGGCCCTCCGCCGTAGCCTCACGGCGACGCACGTCGCTCGGCCGTGACTTGGTAGCGTTGCATTTCCTCCGACTCCTTTCCCGGTTGTCCTTGTCACTACCCTGATGTGAGCTGAGTGCACATGTGAGTTGCGCATGCTCAGATTTAAACGGTTTACGGCATAACGCCAAGGGATCCGGCAAACGTTTGATTGCTAACGTTAGCTCAAAATGCCATTCAAGTGACAGCCTTTGTTGTGTGTGATTGCTAACTTGTAGCCAGCAGTGAACGGACCTCGTTATGTAGGTCAATTTTTATTGTATTGACATTCCAGAAGTCTCTCGTTAGCATCTTGGAGGCTACTTCCGGCTCCAATCTAGAACTGACATCAGGGATCATGCCGTGAAAATGTGATGCCTTACGCTAAATAATAATATTAATAATAATTACTGCTATGTAATGTACCTATCTCATTATTCTGTGGCTAACAACAAAACAGATCTACGTGAAGTCGCAAAGTGACGCATGCGCAACTCACATCGGGTAGTGACAGTCCTTCTCCATGAACATGAAATCAAGGAGAGGGTTAACTTTCCTGCTACAGATTTCCCACCGTGGTCAGAAAACACAGGGGAGACACTTTGTTTCTCCATCTCCGTCGCCAGAGTCGGTACTGGCACACACACACACGCTCTACTATTCTCTTAAAGAGATACGCTAGAACGACGCAGGCACGCCAGCGCATAAGTATAAACCTCAGGCCACTCACGTGGGCTACGGCGAAAAAGCTCTGCAGAAGCATAAATCCTAAACATCACAGCTGATCAGTAGCACCTGGGGCGCCACCCTGAGGTCAGACTGCAGCCGCCGACAGGAGGGTGACATCATCATCCTCTGTGTGACATCATGGTGTACATGATATCATGGCCGAATCTCACTTCTCTTATTTGATATTCCCTCGCTCCCCGCTTGAACCGGAAGTCGTGAAGGCCGTCTCAAAGCTCTTATTCCTGCCCCGAGGAGCAAGGATGGATCTCTGAGGAGCTATGAGTGAGGATGGAGGAGGGATCTCTGAGGAACTATGAGCGAGGATGGAGGAGGGATCTCTGAGGAACTATGAGCGAGGATGGAGGAGGGATCTCTGAGGAACTATGAGCGAGGATGGAGGAGGGATCTCTGAGGAGCTATGAGCGAGGATGGAGGAGGGATCTCTGAGGAGCTATGAGTGAGGATGGAGGAGGGATCTCTGAGGAACTATGAGCGAGGATGGAGGAGGGATCTCTGAGGAGCTATGAGCGAGGATGGAGGAGGGATCTCTGAGGAGCTATGAGCGAGGATGGAGGAGGGATCTCTGAGGAACTATGAGCGAGGATGGAGGAGGGATCTCTGAGGAGCTATGAGCGAGGATGGAGGAGGGATCTCTGAGGAGCTATGAGTGAGGATGGAGGAGGGATCTCTGAGGAACTATGAGCGAGGATGGAGGAGGGATCTCTGAGGAGCTATGAGCGAGGAGGGATCTCTGAGGAGCTATGAGCGAGGATGGAGGAGGGATCTCTGAGGAGCTATGAGCGAGGATGGAGAGAGCAGCCTTTCATATTTCCTCATTTCCTCTCTCCTCGCATGATTTTCTTGCGTCTCTCCCGTGCTTTCTTGGTGGGACGGACTGAGACACGAGGAAGGGAAGCAAGTGGTGAAAACATGGATGCAATTTAACGACCTGGGACGTAACCACTGGTTCTCCTGAAGCGGCAGGACACACAGCAGTCCAGAGAGGCGTTGATCCCAGGAAGCCAGCCCGGGATAGGTTCTGTGTAACTGTACGTCAGCTTCCTGATTGGTCGGTGAGTCAGACCAGAGTTCCAGGAGATAGCTGGTCTTCCTGTTTCTGAGGAGGAAATGAGTCTTGGTAGAGAGAGCTTTCCACAGACCTGAGGGAGAGAGAGAGAGAGAGAGAGAGAGAGAGAGAGAGAGAGAGAGAGAGAGAGAGACAGAGACAGAGAGAGAGAGCGGGAGAGAGAGAGAGAGACAGAGAGACAGAGAGAGAGACAGAGAGACAGAGAGGGGGAGAGAGACAGAGAGAGAGAGAGAGAGAGAGGGAGAGACAGAGAGAGAGAGAGAGAGAGAGAGAGAGACAGAGACAGAGAGAGAGAGCGGGAGAGAGAGAGAGAGACAGAGAGACAGAGAGAGAGACAGAGAGACAGAGAGGGGGAGAGAGACAGAGAGAGAGAGAGAGAGAGGGAGAGACAGAGAGAGAGAGAGAGACAGAGAGAGAGACAGAGAGAGAGAGAGACAGAGAGAGAGAGAGGGAGAGACAGAGAGAGAGAGAAAAAGACAGAGAGAGAGAGAGACAGAGAGAGAGGGAGAGACAGAGACAGAGAGAGAAAAAGACAGAGAGAGACAGAGAGAGAGAGAGTGAGAGCGAGAGACAGAGAGAGAGAGAGAGATAGAGAGACAGAGAGGGAGAGAGAAATATTTTTTTTGATTTGTACAAAAACACTATTTACATATTTATAATTTGTACAATTTCACAATAAAATAAAGTGCTAATGCATAAAAAATTCAGTATTTGTTTAAAAATAATATCATTTAGTAAAACCAACTCCTCATCAAGAGGGTGGTTTCACTTTTTTGCGTTTTTAAGCCCCAAAAACGCTGTCGCCGTCTAAACGAAAGGCACATCTGATAAAATATTTTTACGTTTTCACCCGCGAGTGAATTCATGTAAACAGGGCCTGAGAGTCTTTCAGGTGCCTTTTGGCAAACTCCAGGCAGGCTGCCATGTGCCTTTTACTAACTGTACGTCCACACGGCCGCCGACTGGAGCTGCAAAGAAGCTCTGGCCGCCCGGTCAAGGACGCTGGTCAGAAAGTCCGGGGAAGCTGTTTGAGGCTTTGGCCGCTCTGACGTAGCAGCATTCTATGTTCATCATGGAAAAAGATCAAGCAGCCACTGCACGGCCAATACACTGACACTAGAAACCTTTTATAAATGACATATATAATGACAGAATGTGTATTGGTTGTTGGTCGCAGCGGTGTCTGTTAGCAGTTAGCTCGCTCGTTAGCCGCTGAACCGCAGCAGCGTGCAGGCAGAGCGAGCAGCCGCCAGCTGTTGATCCGTGCAGGACTTCACCGTGAGCGGACTGTTTAGAGACCATGTGACCGGCAGGTAACGTTAACTGGTCCCTATACGCAAATATCATAAATGATAGGGAACCCAGCAACGGCCATGATGAGCTTCTCCTCCTTTTTCTCTGAACTAATGTTTTGGTAGGAACCAAAGTTTACATCGTATGTTTCTCTGGAATCAGCCAGCGTGAAGGACGTCTATATTCTGATTGGTTACCGCTGAACCGCGTCATAGCTCATTACCATAAAGTTGACCTACTTTCAACTTTCTGATTGATGCTCTGGTCGCTCCAAACGCCCAAAACGCGACGCCGACAGATTTTCCGCTCCTTGCAGCTGAGAGAAGCAGCTTCCATTGAAAATGAATGACTTCCTGTATCTTTAGAAGATCAAGTCGGCGGCGGTGTGGACGTACGGTTAGTGGAGCGGTAGAGTGGCTTCCGTCTGGCCACTCTACCATACAGGCCTGATTGGTGGAGTGCTGCAGGGATGGTCGTCCTTCTGGAAGGTTCTCCTCTCTCCACAGAGGAAACCTGGAGCTCTGTCAGAGTGACCATCGGGTTATTGGTCACCTCCCTAACTAAAGCCCTTCTCCCCCGATCACTCAGTTTAGAGGGTCGGTCAGCTCTAGGAAGAGTCCTGGTGGCGTATGATGGAGGCCACTGTGCTCATTGGGACCTTTAAAGCAGCAGACATTTTTCTGTACCCTTCCCCAGATCTGTGCCTCGAGACAATCATGTCTCGGAGGTCTACAAACAATGGATCTTTTTCACAGCAGACATTTAGACTTGTCATAGTAGGAAAAGCACAGCTGAGAACTGATAACCTTAAAGGTCCCATGGCATGAACATTTCACTTTATGAGGTTTTTTAACATTAATATGAGTTCCCCCAGCCTGCCTATGGTCCCCCAGTGGCTAGAAATGGTGATAGGTGTAAACCGAGCCCTGGGTATCCTGCTCTGCCTTTGAGAAAATGAAAGCTCAGATGGACCGATCAGGAATCTTCCCTTTATGACGTCATGAGGGAAAAGGTTACCTCCCCTTTCTCTGCTTTACCCGCCCAGAGAATTTGGCCCAAGAAAGAGAGAGAGACATCATGGCTTTCAATGGTCAAGGCCACACCCCCACCCTCCACCTTGCCCCCCCCCCCCTCTCCTCCTCAATAGCATTTAAAGCTACAGACACAGAAATGGTACATCCTAAGGAAAGCTCATTGTGGGACTGGCTCTAGTGGCTGTAATTCTGCACCAAGGCTGAATTTAGGGAAAGAGACTTCAGATACAGTATTAGGGGACCACTAAGGTCTATATAAAAGAGACTTCAGATACAGTATTAGGGGACCACTAAGGCCTATATAAAAGAGACTTCAGATACAGTATTAGGGGACCACTAAGATCTATATAAAGAGACTTCAGATACAGTATTAGGGGACCACTAAGGTCTATATAAAGAGACTTCAGATACAGTATTAGGGGACCACTAAGGTCTATATAAAAGAGACTCCAGATACAGTATTAGGGGACCACTAAGGTCTATATAAAAGAGACTTCAGATACAGTATTAGGGGACCACTAAGGTCTATATAAAGAGACTTCAGATACAGTATTAGGGGACCACTAAGGTCTATATAAAAGAGACTTCAGATACAGTATTAGGGGACCACTAAGGTCTATATAAAGAGACTTCAGATACAGTATTAGGGGACCACTAAGGTCTATATAAAAGAGACTTCAGATACAGTATTAGGGGACCACTAAGGTCTATATAAAAGAGACTTCAGATACAGTATTAGGGGACCACTAAGGTCTATATAAAAGTATCCAAAAGCAGCATGTCATAGGACCTTTAACGATGGCTCAATTCCATCAAGTGGCCCAGTAAGATATTTCAGTGAGTCAGAATGTACAACACCAGGGCCTCTCCTAAGTGGAACGCAGCCATCATTATTGGTTGTGAATACACCTGTGCTTTTCCTACTATGACATGTCAACATGTCTGCCGTGAAAAAGGTCTATTCCTTCGACTTAATGCCTGTATTGTGGTCTGACATACACTGTTAACTGTGGGACCTTATATATAGAGAGGTGTGTGCCTTACCAAATCATGTCCAATCAACTGAATTTACCACAGGTGTACTCCAAATAAGCTGTAGAAACATTTCAAGTCCAAGTGTTGAAACGTCATGATTGACAGACGGGTCTGTACCTGTACAGGTGACTCCTACCTGCCGTGCAGCGGGTGTCCGTGGAACGTGGCCGAATGCGGCAGCGTCTTTTTGTGATGACTCGTCTCCGTCTGATAGGTCGCCTGCTGGATGCCGCCGTGAGTCCTCCGTCTGCCGTGCAGAGCTCCTCCCCCTCCGGCCTGACCTTTGACGCCCCCGTTTGCCTTAGTGTTGACTCCCTCCTGGTTTTGGTGGGTGGAGCCTATCGTGTTCCTCAGGTACCAGTCCCTCAGACCTGACAATCACAAAGAATGGAGGCAACCGTTTAAGTTTAGTCAACTCGTGTTTAGTCAAGTCCTACGTCTGCACCTCTTCTTAATCTGACTCTTGTTATTTGTTTTCAGTAACTGTGGTTCAACCACAGTTGTCTGAATTTATAGCAACAGATCTCTATCTACATCAGTCTACATTTTTGCAATTTAATAACAAAAATGTTGGAAAAAGCTTCGAGAACGTGGGGAAAAAAACAACAAAGACGTTGAAAAAAGTGAAAAAAGCAACAAAAGTGTCGAAAAAGACGACCAAAACAAAACAAAACCAGTTTGAATTTTTACCCAAAAAAAAGAAATGGAAATGACAAAGACATAAAATAAAATCGCAGATTTTTTTTTTTTTTTTTTAGAAATACATCGAAAATAGTGACGAAAAACCTGGGAAAAAAAATTGCCATAAACATCGGGGAAACAAAAATGTTGAAAAAAAAAATTTTTCATTAATAATTTCACCCAGAAAAAACACAAAGTTGCATGGTCGACGGGAAGGCAACACGAGGGTTAAGGTCTAAAATTTTGATTTTGAAATTGAAGGCTTTTTAAGACCCCGCGGAAACCCTGAAACAAGTAGGGCTGGGACGATATTCTTATTTCTCACATGAAATGGTTTTCAGAAACACATTTCGGTGAACTGTTTTAGTCATTGACATATATAAGAATGGACCAGCAGATCCCGTGTCTCTGGACGGAGACCAGTGAAGGATGTTAGAAGATCTTTCCCGGTGATGGCTGAGCGTTACTGAGCAGCCTCCAACTGAGCTTGAAGACGTAGATGTGACGTGAGCAACCTGTCTGAAAGTTGGAAGTCTTCTGGTAGCTGTGCCAAGAGAAATCTCAATCATTCCCAATCTAGCAGAGACGGAGAGCGTAGGTATATGTAAGGAGATAACATAGACACAGGCTAATTATTGATCACTAAAATGATAGTTAACATTAGTAATTAAACTTAAACAGCTAATGGAAGTCCAAACTGCCTGAGAGCTTCTCCTGTACTATACGGTAATTCCTCTACTATGAGACAGTAAGTCTCGTGGTTATGATCCAATTGTTAGCCTATTTTTATAAAAACGTCTGCTACTGAGCCATAACGTGAGGTACAAGGTAATGGAGCCTTTTATACATTGTCGTGTTTCTTTAGAAATAAACAATGGACAAATAGAGTCTTTAAACTCTTCAGATGTAAAGTTATTCTCTGTCAAAGTGACGTCAAAATGAATGGCAGTCAATGGGATGCTAACGGGGGGTGATGGCTTGGTAGCATCAAAATGGCGCCATAGGAGGTTCGGGTTGTGAGGAGACCCTTACCCCCTTGTTTCTAACCCAGGTGAGGGTCATTCTGCTGGACTCCCAGCAGGTGGCGCCCCATCCTCAGACAGCAGAGACCGCCATGCAGCAGACAGGCGGACTGCTTCTGCTGCAGTGACCCAGTTTCATCTCCACATTATTAAACATTCAGGAGTTGTTTTATCATCTTCACAGATTCAGATTTTTAAAAAAGGCTGCTGAATTTTGACAGATTAAGATTTAATCTGTTCACTGCCGGTGGCTGGGCTGGCTCAGCGGGTAGAGCAGGCGCACATATACTGAGAGGTTTATGCCTCGACGCAGAGGTCCAGGGTTCGAATCCGACCTGTGATGATTTCCTGCATGTCTCCCCTCCCGCTCTCTCCTTTCTCACCTAGCTGTCCTGTCAAAATAAAGGCGGAAAACCCCAAAGAATTATCTTTAAAAAAATAATCCAGATAATGGATCA
>NC_050184.1:18868488-18870988 GCF_008315115.2 Sander lucioperca | reverse complement strand
TAGGGGACCACTAAGGTCTATATAAAAGAGACTTCAGATACAGTATTAGGGGACCACTAAGGTCTATATAAAGAGACTTCAGATACAGTATTAGGGGACCACTAAGGTCTATATAAAGAGACTTCAGATACAGTATTAGGGGACCACTAAGGTCTATATAAAAGAGACTTCAGATACAGTATTAGGGGACCACTAAGGCCTATATAAAAGAGACTTCAGATACAGTATTAGGGGACCACTAAGGTCTATATAAAAGAGACTTCAGATACAGTATTAGGGGACCACTAAGGTCTATATAAAGAGACTTCAGATACAGTATTAGGGGACCACTAAGGTCTATATAAAAGAGACTTCAGATACAGTATTAGGGGACCACTAAGGCCTATATAAAAGCATCCAAAAAGCAGCATGTCATGGGACCTTTAATGTGGTCACGTTTCTTAACAGACGATATAGTTAACAAATTAAAGTGTTGTATCTCAATGAAATATGTAGTTTGCATTTATGCACATCACAACTTACTACAGCGTAAGATAAAGACTAAACCAACTATTTGTTTTTGATTTGTTATGTTTTTTGTCTTTGTTCTCTCTAAGTTATGTCATTGTCATTTTATTTATCTTTGTATGTGTATACGTGTGTATATGTGTATGCATATATGTGTACACGTCTGTGTACGTATGTGTATGTATATATAAGAAAAAAATAATTAAAAAAGGCGGGAAAAAAATGAAAGCCTCGTCCTCTTCGGCTCGTTAACTTCTGTTCACGTCTCCCTCGTTCATGTGTTGAGCGCCGCCTCAAGGAGCCGTGAAGCAGCGACGCTGAGAGCAGAGACATCTCTTCAGAGAGCCTCGTTTTATCCTTTAAAATATCCATATTTGGTCGCCAGCGTATCGATTCTCGTATCGCATGAAGAAGGACAACGATATATTGCCGTACTGATATTTTGTCCCACCTCTACCACGCACACCAATAAATTACCTTTCTTTAATAAATTGTTCAAACATATCTGGTTAATGGCGTGAATCAGAGATTATTCAATCTCTAAAACCCATTTCACGTCGGGACGGTGTCACACCAAAATGCAGTTCTTGAGTATGATGTTTAAATCCGCTGCATCAGGTTTAAAGTGTCAGAGCTGCAGAATGAGCAGCTTTCACGTTAGAAATAAACGGTCTGATGAATTTACACAATTAGTCATTTTCTGCCAGCATTCCTCTTTTGCCTCATTTGCAGCAACAGTGTTGTTCAATCAATCAATCAATCAATCAATCAATGGGTCTCACCTTGTAACTGGGTTCATAAGAGCTCCAGTAGTTCACTCCTGTGGCCATCCAACAGCCTGAACACCAGCCACAGCACTACTTCACTGGTCAGCTGTTAGCTGTTAGCTGTTAGCTGCGGGTGCAGTTCCTGGGCCGGCCTGTAGAGGGAGGTGGTCAGTCTTCAGAACCTCTGACCTGATGGGACAACAACAGAAGAAGAGGAGGATGACAACAGAGTGAGGGACCGAGTAAATCTGGGGTACGTTCAATCTCAAAACGGTGGACATGTATACAGCGCATTCGGAATCTGCGTCTCAATCACGGTTTTTTTTACTGCAGTTTGTGACAGTTTACGGCCTCTCTTTCGGTCAGCTCTGTGAGTTGCTATGGTTACTGGACACAAACTAGTCCCGCTTTGCCAGACCTTCCTCCACAGCGCTGCGAAGGAGGGTCCGGCTAGTGCACGCAGCATTCTGGGATGGGAGAAAAACATGCTCTGGTTTATTGGCATTTCTTTAAAACATGGGTCTCAAACTCGCGGCTTGTGGACCCCTACTTGACATCAAAGTTTAGTGTTGGTGTGGCCCACGCGTTGTTCTGAAACGCACCTTTTTGCTGAGTCGTTGCGTGGGTGTGTCACTTACGGTCACCTGACAGCGGCGTTTGTTGTCAACGGTTGTCAAGCTAGCCAACCGCGAAGCACCTCCAGTCATGTCTCTCTCAAAACGTAGCGTGAAGAGAAAGGTTGGCGACGAGCACAGGCAATTTCAGGGAAAGTTGGAGACGGAATATTTTTTTGTCGAGCACAGGGGCACCTCTACATGTCTCATATGCACAGAGAAAGTTGCAGTGTACAAGAAATATAACATCATACTTAATGTGGCCCAGACTCTACCTCCAGCGGCCCCCAGGTAAGTTGAGTTTGAGACCCCTGCTTTAAACTAGAGATGTTCCGATACTGATACCAGTATCGGTATCGGCTCCAATACTGCCTAAAACGCTGGTATCAGTATCGGGAAGTACTGGAGTTTATGCACCGATCAGATACCACGTAATAAAGCCCTAAAGAGAATCTACGTTAAAGTAGTTTATTTATGTTCTTTCTCTGTTATAACTGACTGTCAAACTGCAGAAAAAAAGAAAGTTCATGTTTCACAAAGAGTTTAACCTGAGCCAGACCGACAACAAAGATAGAAATAATATCACATCCATACAGAGATAGTAGTATACAG
>NC_050184.1:18845988-18863488 GCF_008315115.2 Sander lucioperca | reverse complement strand
CCGTCAAAAAGCCCAATATTCAGCCGAATCCGTCCCGAGAATATATGAAGCTAACGTACGTCAGAGGGATTCGTGCTGTTCTGAGTTTGTCCCGTTATGGTTGAATGCATTTGTCGCTTTGGATAAAAGTACTAATACCACATTGTTAAAACACTGTTACAAGTAAAAGTCTGTAAGTATCATCAGGAAAATATACTTAAAGTATTAAAAGTAAAAGTACTCAATGCAGGAAAGATCCTTACATTTTAGGGTGTTTAATGGTCCAATCATTTCAGCTGGACTCAGTTTCTGTTGCTTATTATCAACGTTAATTAAACATTTTTTCCACTTTTTGAGGTTTTTGTCAATTTTGTCAAAATTTGTTCCACTTTTTTTTGAGGTTTTTGTCAATTTTTTCCACTTTTATCGAAGTTTTTATTGTTTATTTTAACGTTGGCCTCGAGGCGGCGCTCAACGCATGACTGAGTAAACTTGAACAGAAGTTAACGAGCCGAAGAGGACGAGGTTTTCATCGGGACGGCGGCCGATATCTCGATGTATCATCACAGGATAGTCTAGTCTAATGGCGCGTTCATGCCACCTGGGAATAACAGGGACCGACCCCGTGGTTACGTTGTTTTTCCGACTGTCAGCGTTCACATGGTCGGGATGAATGTTCTTCGTCTTCTGTTATATTGGCGTTTGGCATAACAACTTGTTGCATGACTGCAACCAGCTGTTGGCCGTAGCCGAGAGCATCAGGTGGTGAAAACATGGAGGCCACAATAATTTGCTGCTGTTTTCTTATCCAAACACACATCGTCAGGTGTTTGTGTTATCTGCAGGACAACGAACAGGAAAGGACACGGAGAAGGTGTTTTATACATGGGCCTATTTATGAATAATAAGAAACATGTTATGTCTGTGTATGGTTCTCAGCAGAGGCGTTTGTCCACATTAAATAAGTTTATTGTCATTGAAATATGTCCAGTGAACCAAAGTCGCCTCCATCAATCGTCAGTTGTCAACAACGCCAACACCAACTGGGAAACTCGGTTAGCAAAATCTAGCCCGAGTTTCCCACCTCTGATTCCCACAGGAAGGGACGTGAATGATGACGTTTTCACTCGGAAAAATGTTTTTCCGATGTCCATGAACGCACGGTTATATATTGATTATCACAGTATTTCTGTGTGGTGATATCATCGGTCTGGTGAGCCGTGTCTGCTGTGTGATGTGAGCTGGGATCACACACCTCGGTTCTTGTTGGGGAAGCAAGGAAAAGGATTTTGTTTTGCATTACAAATGCCAACGGCAGCATGTGAGACCTCCAGCAGTGTATCTGTTATTCTGTCCACCCCCCCACACACACACACACACACACACACACAGCCCCACACACACACACACACACACACACACACACACACAGCCCCACACACACACACACACACACACACACAGATGTGCACGCACACACACACACACACACACACATAGACAGACAGACACACACAAAGACAAACACACACACACCCACAGATATGCACGCATACACACATAGACAGACACACACACACAAACACACGGACACGCACACACACACACACAGATGTGCACGCACACACACACACACACACACACACACACACACACACACACACACACACAAACAGACAGACACAGATATGCACGCATACACACAGACAGCCAGACACACACAAAGACACACGCACGCACACAAACACACACAAAGACACACACACGCACGCGCAAACACAGACACACACACACACACACACGCACGCACACACACACACACACACACAGACACACACACACACAGAAAGTGAAGAAACTATGCAGTTGTCATGATAATAAAATAATACAGCAGTAAGTGATTAAAATAAGTGATAATTTTCATCATGAATTAACCTAATGAATTAATTCTGATTATTGCATTAACCTGTTTGATTATAACTTATAGATGACCCTTTGATTAGTTAGGTATGATTTCTAACTGTTAAAGTTAATTAACTTCAACTCAACTTAACTCCTGAATCAGCTGATTGTTGAAACCCAAACATGAAGATAGCGAGACTCCGTGTGAGCAGTTTAAATACCTTCAGAGGATCCATCCTGTCCCGGAGACCCGGGCTAAAAGAGGGGTAAACCCGGGCTAAAAGCGGGGTAAACCCGGACTAAAAGCGGGATATCAGCGCGTTCACTCAGTAAACGCAACCTAAAACAGCTCAAACGTTTTCTTCGCTTCAGTTAAACTCGCTTTTATCTCCTCGGAGCTCACGCGCTCACAATGATCCACCGCTGGACTCTGCCGTCAAGTTACCTGCGGTCACACGCGTCACTTCCGCTCCGGATTTCCAAACTAAAAGTACCGGAAGAACATGAGAATTTCTGAACATTGAATTCAGTGTCAACTTGTTGGTTTTATCTGGCAAATTTGTACTTACATAACTACAGACACACAAACTAAATTATTGTACTTCTTAAAGAATAATTTATATAAATTTTGTCTCTCATTGTAATTTTATATTGTTTAATCCCCCCCCCCCCCCCCCCTCTAAATGTTAACACTTTTAATTTATTTAGTCATTTAATGTTTCTCTGGATCATTATTTTGAGCACTTGTCTAAAATGTTATTTGAATTTATTTTCTTCAATAAAGTTTTCATTATGATCAGTGCAGATCATGAAGATTTTGATGCTTCTGTCTACGTCGAAAGAAGCAACGAAAACGTCGAAAAAAAGCAAGAAGTGGCAAAAACAGTGAAAGAAGCGACGAAAACGCTTAAAAAAAAAAACATTGAATAATGTAAACAATGTCGAAAGAAAATAGTCGACATGAACAACAACAATGAAACTAATATAAATTATTTGGGGTTGCAGCACTAATAATAATGCACCAATAGACCGGCCATGACCGGCGACCGGCAGGTCAGTCTGACATATGGTGATTTCATGCCGGTCAACGCTCCAATTAACTGACAACATAAGTTATACCAGTTACAGTTCTCAAGGACGCACGCACACACGGACGCCACAGCACGGACGCCACAGCACGGACGCCACAGCACGCTCTCTTTCTCCTTTCTCTCAACTTCTCCACCGTGTGTCCGTATTCTCCCACATGTAGGAACCTGGTGAATTAACCTGCAACATGTCAGCTGTTTGGGAATTCTTCAGCGTGTGTGCAGAAGATAACAAGTTTGCAACATGCAACACCTGCAAGGAGAAAGTAGGGCGTGGAGGGACGACACCAAAAACCTAAATCACATTTCTTTAGTTGATATTGATGTGAAAAGAAGGAAATGGTTCTAACATTGCTCTTTAGATGTGTGTGAATGTCCCACACCAGGAGTAATTTATATAGTTCTATTTTGATCCATTATCTGTTCAAAACATGTTCTATGTTCTGTGCAAAATGTTCTATTAAAGAAAAGATAGAAAAAAAAATATTTGTGTGTGCTGTAAAGTGGTTAGTAGAAATGAAATCGGAATCAGCTAAAATCGGTATCGGTGCATCTCTAATAAGTTAATGTTGTTCCTATAACTCTGCTCTTATTTTGAAAGAGGCTACATCCTGTTAATCTCTCTCTCTCACTCTCTCTCTCTCTGTCTCTCTCTCTCTCTCTCTGTCTTTTTCTCTCTCTGTCTCTGTCTCTCCCTCTCTCTCTCTCTCTCTGTCTTTTTCTCTCTCTGTCTCTGTCTCTCCCTCTTTCTCTGTCTCTCTCTCTCTCTCTCTCTCTCTGTCTTTTTCTCTCTATCTCTCTCTCTCTCTCTCTCTCTCTCTCTCTCTCTCTCTCCCTCTCTCTAAATAACTTTGTGAATCGGGAGTTATAAACTACTACGCTGTATTTGTCCCCAAAAAAACATTCAATTAAATGAAAATCACTGAAAACACTTTCTCTGTTTTCAGTTTCACTGTCTGGCTCCCCACTAACATTAGCAGAACAAAAGACACACACACACACACACAGACAGATAGACACACACACACACACACACATATGATATGCACGCACACACACACACACACACACACACACACACACACAGTTCACATTCAAGCATCTCCTGTTTGTATCCGTTTTCATATTCAGCAGCAGCTCAGCAGGACAGAAGCAAGGAACTCTAAATTAATCCTGCAGAGATCACTGGGTTCAGGCAACATCTACACCACTATGTTTTGGTTTGGTCTTTTTCTACGTTTACGTCTTGCGTTCACACTAAATGAAATTACGCAGATTTTCATTCTGAAAACTCATTCTCACTCCCAACTCGTCAAACACGGACGCTTAGTCAGCGTCTCTCAGCGTCAGATACGACGCAAAAATCACAATTTAGTGTCTGTATGGAACGCACCGGGCAGAGCAGTAGCTCGGCCGCAGCGCTGTAAGATGACGTAGGAAGGATAAAGGTGCAGTAGGTCAGACTTATTAAACTAACTTTCTGTCATATCTGCTGAAACTGACCCTATGTTCTAGTAGAATTAGAGTTTAGATTCTCGGCCCAAGCCCGAGCCCGAGCCCGGCCCGGACTGGGCCTGGGCCGGACCCTTGATCAAGCAATTTTCTTTTTTTTAATCCATTACCTTATTATCCTATTTGGGTGGGGAGATAGCTATGCCATAACCAGAAATATTATAAATATATATATATAGGCTATATAAAAGTAACAAATGTGTACAAAAGTTAGGCTGCAGTTACAAAATGCAGCACTTCATGCACGGAGTCTCCTCCTCTCGCACGCATCACACCGGGAGCTGGAAGATGTAAAGAAAAAAAGAAAAACAGGAGAATTACCTTTTGAGCAAGTGTGGAGGAAAGTCGGAGGTATGGAAGCAGTTTAAACAAGTCGTGGGCAGTGACAACAATATGTTGTTCATCATTGTTTCTTCTTTTTTTTACGTTTCTTCATTCAGATCCATCTGCGATCCGTTCCATTCTGAATAAACTAACAGCAGTTTACAGTTTCGTCCTTGTTGTATTATTCTAAACAGATTTCTGCAGTTCAAACAACTCTGAATTATAGTTGAGAACGTCAGTTATAACGGCCCACGTATTAAAAAATTGTCGGGTTTAAATCGGGCTCGGGCTCATAATTACAGTTAATGTGTCGGGCCGGGCCGGGCTCGGGCAGGTTCGGGCTTGATTTTTTGGGCCGATCTAAGCTCTAAGTAGAATTACATGAAGCAGGTCATTTAATAAATAATCTGGCTCCTCTGGCTCCACCTACAGCCTGTAGTGAGATTTACAAAAACAAAAGCCAGAGCGGTTTGTTCTCCTATCCCAGAATGCATCTGTGGTGTAGCCAGACCTTCCTCCACAGCGCTGTGGAGATAGAACTAGCGATGCGAGACTACCATTAGTTAAAGAAATGGACCAACAGATCCCGTGTCTCTGGATGGAGACCAGTGAAGGATATTAGAAGATCTTTCCCGGTGATGGCTGAGCGTTACTGAGCAGCCTCCAACTGAGCTTGAAGACGTAGATGTGACGTGAGCAACCTGTCTGAAAGTTGGAAGTCTTCTGGTAGCTGTGCCAAGAGAAATCTCAATCATTCCCAATCTAGCAGAGACGGAGAGCGTAGGTATATGTAAGGAGATAACATAGACACAGGCTAATTATTGATCACTAAAATGATAGTTAACATTAGTAATTAAACTTAAACAGCTAATGGAAGTCCAAACTGCCTGAGAGCTTCTCCTGTACTATACGGTAATTCCTCTACTATGAGACAGTAAGTCTCGTGGTTATGACCCAATCGTTAGCCTATTTTTATAAAAACGTCTGCTACGGAGCCATAACGTGAGGTACAAGGTAATGGAGCCTTTTTTACATTGTCGTGTTTCTTTAGAAATAAACAATGGACAAATAGAGTCTTTAAACTCTTCAGATGTAAAGTTATTCTCTGTCAAAGTGACGTCAGAATGAATGGCAGTCAATGGGATGCTAACGGGAGGTGATGGCTTGGTAGCATCAAAATGGCGCCATAGGAGCTACTCGTTGTGAGGAGAAGCTGACCCCCTTGGTATAAACTAGTAATGTTGTGATGGCACTGATCACAGAGCAGCTGTTGTTCCACATGTGTCATTAATCACATGTCTGATTCATCAGCAGTGACACTCAGAGGAGCATTAATATTACAGCTTCCCAATAAAAGGATCAAAAGATCAGACGGAGAGATCAAATGATGCCTTTAATGTCAATATAAATCAATCATAACTGAACGTAAATAAATAAAATCCTTCACTCGGAAAACGTCCTGTTCTCTGATCTGAAGTCTGTTTTCTCTTTCCTGCTCTCTGATTGGCTCTCTGGACGCTCTGGCAACACGTGTCAATAAAGAATATTGAAAGAGAAAAAAAAGAGAAATAAATGAGGGATTAGAGGTGGATTTAAAGTGTGTGTGTGTGTGTGTGTGTGTGTGTGTGTGTGTGTGTTTCTGTGTTTCTGTGTGTGTGTGTGTGTGTGTGTGTGTGTGTGTGTCAGTCAGTGTGTGTGTTTCTGTGTGTGTGTGTGTGTGTGTGTGTGTGTGTGTGTGTGTCAGAGCTGAATATTAAATCTCATGAGTTTAGATGTTCATCTTTTAACTCCGAGTGTCCTCATCACAGTCCCTGTCCCGAGAGAGAAGGCTTTTTGATTTTGTACGTCTACATTTGTGTACTTTGGTTGTGCTTTTATGTATTTATTTGTATTATGACAGATGATAGACAGGTAAGGTGGGAGAGAGATGGGTGATGACACGCAGCAAAGGGCCGCAGCTCGGAGTCGAACCCACGCCGCTGCAAAGGACTCAGCCTACATGGGGCGCACGCTCCTACTGGGTGAGCTAGAGGGCGCCCCTTGCATGTGCTTTTTATATAAGCTGTTACAGGCTCCTCCCACACCCTCACGGGCATTTTTGTACTCCTTGTTTTTTTATGTTCTGTGAAACACACAAACTAAATTATACTAAACTAGAGTCCCGTCTGCGTAATATTGCAAAAATCAGGCCAGTCTTGTCTCAAAGAAAAATTAATCCATGCATTTGTTACGTTGATGCTGGAGTTATGTAATTCCTTATTATCATTTTGCTCAAATAAGTCCCTAAAGACTCTCCAACTGATCCAGAATGAGGGGCGGAGCAAGGGGGGGGGGGGCGACAAAAAAACACCGAAAAGACGGTCCAAAAAAACCTTGAAAAATTCAAGTTCAGTTGGTAGAGCGGGCGCCCATATAAAAAGGCTTAGTCCTCGATGCAGTGGCCGCGGGTTCGACTCCGACCTGCGGCCCTTTGCTGCATGTCATTCCCGCCCCTCTCCTTTCATGTCTTCAGCTGTCCTATATAAATAAAGGCTGAAAATGCCCCAAAAAAAGAATCTTAGAGAAAAGTGTGTGTGAGAGAGATTCTGTGTGTGTGTGTGTGTGTGTGTGTGTCAGATTCTGTGTGTGTTTCTGTGTGTGTGTGTGTCAGATAGTCAGTGTGTGTGTGTGTGTGTTTCTGTGTGTGTGTGTGTGTCAGTCAGTGTGTGTGTGTGTGTGTGTGTGTGTGTGTGTGTGATTCTGTGTGTGTGTGTGTGTGTGTTTCTGTGTGTGTCAGTGTGTGTGTGTCAGTCAGTGTGTGTGTGTGTGTGTGTGTGTGTGTGTGTGTGTGTGTGTGTGTGTGTGTGTTTCTGTGTGTGTCAGTGTGTGTGTGTGTGTGTGTGTGTGTGTTTCTGTGTGTGTGTGTCAGTCAGTGTGTGTGTGTGTGTGTGTGTGTGTATAATTTTTTTGTGTGTGTGTGTGTACAAAAAAGGCGAAAAAATTGTCCAAAAAAAAACAAACAAAAATGTGAAAGGGAACTAAAACTTCGGAGAAATTCCAGTCTTGATTATTGCTTGTGTGCTTGTGTTCCTACCTGGAACAATCATTCCCCATCCCATAATGTTCTTATGCAATGCAAACGTTCACTGCTCCAGCAAAAAGGACGGGCCTTAGATACGACTTTCCACTCTTAGCAACGGGACAGATTTGTAGTTCTCTCAGCTCAGAGATCGAGCCACAAAGCTAACGTTATGCTAGCAAGATCCAAAGTCAATAACACTGTGTATGGTTCAGCCCAGTCTCGTGGCAGTTCGTGAAATGGTCACGTTATTGAATGTATTGATTCGTGAACAGGACACGAATATGTCGTTTTAACCATCCCGTTGTTGTGGCGTTTCATGTCCCCGTTGTTGCGTGCCACAGAGACCGTGGATCGTGTCCCTGCGCCCGGTGGCGTTTAATTTCCCCGTTGTGGCCGCGTGGGGCGGCCCGTCGGTCCGTCCCGTTGTTGTCGCTGGTGTGTGGCATTTAATTTCCCCGTGGCAGTTCGTGAAATGGTAACGGTCAAAATTCGTGACCTGTACACGTATCAATAAATAAAAATAACGTGACTATTTACGAACTTTTTTCTGTTGAAAATATCACAGATTCATGCCCCCCAGGTATTGATCCTAATGGCACTTTACAAGTGAATGAATCTGAAAATGTTTTCTGCAGGGTAACATGTAGTACTAGTACTATTCCAGTTATAATCAACAATAGACCATACAAAGTGGTGAATCCCCTAAGTAATAAGGAGTTGACTGCAAACATAGTCAATTTAGCATCCAGTTCACGTCAGCCACAGGTAACCAAAAGAGGGGCAATACTTAACAACCTAATTGGAATTACAACTACCACTGCAATGATAGAACAGGATAGGAAAATTAGATGCGGTCTACTAAATATCAGATCTCTGTCTTCTAAAGCAATACTAGTAAACGAATTGATTTCCGATAATCAAATTGATCTATTCTGTCTAACTGAAACATGGCTGGGCCATGAAGATTATGTCAGTCTAAATGAAGCCACTCCTCCCACTCATATTAATACTCAAATTCCTAGAGGCTCAGGCCGAGGAGGGGGAGTTGCAGCCATATTTGACTCGAGCCTGTTAATTAATCCTAAACCTAAACTAAATTATAACTCTTTTGAAAATCTCGTTCTTAACCTTCAGCATTCAACATGGAAAACAGTACAGCCAATTATATTTGTTGTTGTCTACCGAGCACCAGGTCCATATTGTGAATTTTTATCGGAATTCTCAGAGTTTTTATCATGCGTAGTCCTTCAATCAGACAAAGTACTTATTGTAGGTGATTTTAATATCCATGTGGACGTTGACAGCAATAGCCTTAGTACTGCTTTCAACTCACTACTAGATTCAATTGGTTTCAGTCAGAGTGTGCATGAGGCCACGCACTGTTTTAACCACACCCTCGACCTTGTGCTGGCATATGGCATCAAAATTGAAGACGTAATAGTATTCCCGCAAAATCCTTTATTATCAGACCACTTCTTAATAACTTTCGAATTCTTACTACCCGATTATACGAAATTAGATAAAAGCTTCTACGCTAGAAGCCTATCTGACAGTGCTATAGCTAAATTTAAGGAAGATATTCCAACAGCACTAAACTCATTAACGTGCCGTAATATAACAGAGGATCTTTATGTAAACTTTAGTCCCTCTCAAATTGATAATTTCGTAGACGATGCTACGGCCTGCCTACGGACAACTTTAGACTCTGTTGCTCCCCTTAAAAAGAAGACGATGAAGCAAAGGAAACTAGCACCTTGGTATAACTCCCAAACTCGTAAATTAAAGCAAATCTCGCGCAAACTTGAAAGTAAATGGCGTTCCACCAAACTAGAAGAATCTCATTTAGACTGGCAAGACAGTCTGAAAACCTATAGGAAGACCCTAAGAAAGGCCAGATCAGACTACTATTCATCACTAATAGAAGAAAATAAAAACAACCCAAGGTTTCTTTTCAGCACTGTAGCCAGGCTGACAGATAGCCACAGCTCTATTGAGCCATCTATTCCTATAGCTCTGAGTAGTGACGACTTCATGAGTTTCTTTAACGATAAAATTATAACAATTAGAGATACTATTCATCACCTCTTTCCCCCAACCTCTAATGGGTCACCTTTAACTGACAGACTGCTAGAAAGAACGACTAGACCTGACATATACTTAGACTGCTTTTATCCTATAAACCCTCAACAATTAATGTTAAAGGTTTCTTCAGCTAAGCCATCTACCTGTCTCTTGGACCCCATCCCAACGAGGCTACTTAAAGAAGCGTTACTCGTGGTTAACACTTCATTACTAGATATGATAAATATGTCTTTATTGACAGGTTATGTACCGCAGTCATTTAAAGTAGCTGTGATAAAACCTCTACTGAAAAAACCCACCCTCGATCCTGAGGTCTTAGCCAACTATAGACCTATATCTAACCTTGCCTTTCTCTCCAAGATCCTTGAGAAAGTAGTCGCTAATCAGTTATGTGATTTTCTACATAGCAATAGCTTATTTGAGGACTTTCAGTCAGGATTTAGAAAGCATCATAGCACAGAGACGGCACTGGTGAAAATTACTAACGACCTTCTAACTGCTTCAGACAAAGGACTTGTCTCCGTACTTGTCTTATTAGATCTTAGTGCTGCATTCGATACTATTGACCATACCATCCTCTTACAGAGACTGGAACATTTAGTTGGCATTAAAGGAATCGCACTAAACTGGTTTAAGTCCTATTTTTCTGATCGATCGCAATTTGTTAATGTTAACAATAAACCCTCCAATTACGCTAAAATTAACCATGGCGTTCCTCAAGGCTCAGTGCTTGGACCAATTCTATTCTCCTTATATATGCTTCCTCTAGGCAATATTATTAGGAAACACTCAATTAACTTTCACTGTTATGCGGATGACACCCAATTATATCTGTCAATCAAGCCAGACGAAACCAGCCAGCTAGCTAAACTTCAAGCTTGCATTAAAGATATAAAATCATGGATGGCCTACAATTTCCTGATGTTAAACTCAAACAAAACCGAAGTTATTGTGCTGGGCTCCAAACCCCTACGAACCTCATTAGCCGAAGATATAATTACTCTGGATGGCATTGCCCTGGCCTCCAGTACTACTGTCAGAAATCTAGGAGTTATTTTTGATCAGGATCTATCCTTTAACGCCCATCTAAAACACACCTCTAGAACTGCCTTTTTTCACCTTCGTAACATTGCTAAAATTAGGAACATCCTATCTTAAAACGATGCAGAAAAACTAGTCCATGCATTCGTTACTTCCAGGCTGGACTATTGTAATTCCTTATTATCAGGATGCTCAAATAAAACCCTTAGGACTCTCCAGCTGATCCAGAATGCTGCGCGTGTTCTGACAAGAACTAAGAAAAGAGATCATATTTCTCCTGTATTAGCTTCTCTCCATTGGCTTCCTGTAAAATCCAGGATTGAATTTAAAATCCTTCTTCTGACCTATAAAGCTCTAAATGGTCAAGCTCCTTCATATCTTGGGGACCTCTTAGTACCTTATTGTCCCACTAGAGCACTACGCTCCCAGAATGCAGAGTTACTTGTGGTTCCTAGAGTCTCTAAAAGTAGAATGGGAGCCAGAGCCTTCAGCTATCAGGCTCCTCTCCTGTGGTACCAGCTCCCAATCTGGGTTCGGGGGGCAGACACCATCGCTACATTTAAGACTAAACTGAAAACTCTCCTCTTTGATAAAGCTTATAGTTAGGGAGTGAGGAGTTGCAGTGAACGCCTAGACCGGCGGGGCAGGGTGTATAGCTGCAGACACAGCACCCCTGCTTTTCTCTGCTTCTCTTTACAGTCATCAGATTTACCTATCGTATAATCAATAATATAGTGCCTCTCCTAGTTATGCTGTTATAATTCTAGACTGCCGAGGAAGTTCCTTCTTATGACACGCTCTTTTCTTTTGTTTCCTTTTATGCACATCCTGTCCCAGAAGTGCTTGTTACTCACCTAGCTCTGGGGAGTTTACTCCCCGGAGTCCTTATGTTTCTTCTTCGCCCAGAACATCGCCTCGGATTAGGGCGACACCAAGACCTGGGTCTTGGGTGCAGCTGTGGCTATGGACCTGCTACACCCTGCTACGCTCTGCGATTCCCTGCAAAGCTCGGCTACGTCCTGCTGCGTCCACCGCGTCCACCCATGCTCTGCTGTGCCACGCTACATCCTGTACCGTCATAACCCCAACCGTCAGACACCGCCCACCAAGAGTCTGGGTCTGCCGAGGTTTCTTCCTAAAAGGGAGTTTTTCCTCGCCACTGTCGCAATAGCCACTGCTAATGCTTGCTCTTGGGGGAACTATTGGAATTGTTGGGGCTTTATAGAGTGTGGTCTAGACCTACTCTATCTGTAAAGTGTCTCGAGATAACTCTTGTTATGATTTGATACTATAAATAAAATTGAATTGAATTGAATTGAATTGAATTGAATTGAACTGGCGTGAGACCGGGTTGTATGGTTGGAAATCAGGAAATATAATCTGGCAGTATGTTTAACAACAAGACAAGCCAGCTATCAGCCATGTCAGCGTCCCCAAAACAATATCAAAGACTTTCAGGAACAGATGATCTGCCGTGTGAAGTAGAGAGCTGAACAGGGAACGGGAGGAGAGATGATCGCTGTGAAACAAAGTCAGTTCAGAGTAGGGTTGGGTATGGTTGTTTTTTTTTTCGATACCGGTGCTAAAGCGGTACTTTTAAAACGGTGCGGTGCCTAAACGGTGCCTGAACCAATACTTTTTAAGAAAGTAAAAAAAAAAAGAAGAAAAAAAAGAAGGGTACTAAACAACAGTCGACGACATTTAAGAACAACTTTGTTTATTACTACGGCCATATGGTGAAAATTAAATGATTTAATAGTAATGTAATAACTATAACTTATAATAAACAATAACTTATTTCACCAGTAAACTGCTGTTGAATGACAAAAACAACCACCAGATGGGAAAAGGGTATTTTACAATAACTTTGAATGCACCGCGAGGCTGTATTTACCAGTTTCAGTGAACGCACCGTCTGTGTTTTTCCGACGTCGGAATCTGCTGCGCTGCAGAGCAGACTGTTGAAACCCCTGTTAACCCTGTTTAATCCAGCTGCTAGCTAAAGGTAGGCTAACGTTAGCTGTTGAGTGTAGTGTAAAGTCAGGCACCGAAATAAGGCACCGAAATTTTCGTTCTTATTCGGTCTCGTTACTACCGTTTAGGTCGGAACCGGTGGCCTATTGGCACCGCGTTGGGTACCCAACCCTAGTTCAGAGACGCAGTGTAGAGTGTAACCAACGATAGGGTGACCAGATTTCCCGGAACTAAAACCGGGACACTTTGTGCGTGACCATAGTGCTCGTGCACGCACACGCTTTTTAACATGAACATGTGCCAGCCCAGGTCAGACATAGACACAGACAGATTAGACACAATTTTGCCAACAGCACACGTAGGCCTACTGCTCACAACATAATGGGGTATCTCAGTTAATATTCATGAATTTTCTTGGTATGTAGCCTACATATCTAAGAAATAATATTAAAAGACATTGAGTGAGTTTTGTGTGTGACTTTATTTTTCAGAATTAAAGCATTCTTTTGGAAAATGCACCCACTGAACTTGTGAGAAACTTGGTGAAAAGGTATTTTTCATTATCATAGTTAATGATCGGGCTATAATAAGACCACGTCGGCTATGTAACCGGGACAATTGCATAGTGGTTGGTGTAAACCGGGACATTTTAGCGTCCCGACAGGCTTTTGTCGGGACTCGGGAGAAGCAACTTAGAATCGGGACTGTCCCGGTCAAACAGGGACGTCTGGTCACCCTAACCAAAGATCCGCTATAGCTAAAGAGAGCGCATTTCAAGCTGGCCAACGGTATGAAACGGTCCACACTTCCTGTTTCCTAAAGGGGCGTGGCCTCGTTTGAAAGTCTAGTGAACGTCATGTGGGTGGATGAGAAGTTATATTTGTATAATTTATTATGTTCTTTTGCTAAAGTTAGATATTTACACAGCTAAAAGACAAATGTAGCATCACGGACATTAGCTTTGTTAGGGTTAACGTTGGTGACCGTTAGCTGACGTTAGCTTCTTTATGTTGCCAGATCTCGTGAGAGTTTGTTCCTGAGACAGAAACAGGTCTCAAACTAAGTTAATTTTCTCCTGATGTGTCCGTCAGAAACATAACATTTTAGTGTCAGACTGTTCTGGAGATATGTGGCTTGGTGAAGAACGGCTCCAATATTTACTTTGGTGACTACGGGGCGAAAGAATCGCTCATAATCTGCGTTCACGTTCACTTCTCCCGTTGGGATCAACACACTCAGGACGTCCTGCTAGTCTCCTAAAGGAGGCGTGGCAGCGGACAAACCCACGGGACACAGACAGGAAGTTACTCTGGGTTGGGGCGTCTCGCTTCTAAAGGCCCTGACACACCAACCAGACTGCCGACCGTCGGCAGTAAAGTCAGTCAGACTGATCAGTCTCCCCGAGGTCCAAAAAGTTCCTCAGAACACACTGAAGAGACGCCGACTTGAGCGTACGCTCTGCGCGAGACGTAATACGTCTCCATAGCAGCAGGCGGTGCTAATCTGTATTGTCCCCCAAAAAATTAAAACCGGAAATGACGAATGCGTCACGTGGGTCTGGCTTCTCCAGCCGATAGTAATGGCGGTTCGTTCGAAATACGATCCCGTATTTTACGAAAATAGTTCACCGAAACGTGTTTTTGAAAACATTTTAAGCGAGAAATAGGCCGTGCAGTTGCTGAATCTGTCTTCAGATCAACAAAGAAGATTTTCGTCAGATTTTGAGAGGTGTCACTCACGTCACTCATCCCACTCACCATTTCCGGGTTAGCTCTCCACCAATCAGATGGGTCATTGAGTCCGACTGCCTGCCCTCCGACCCAGCAAGTCAGGTCGGCCAAAATGAAGGCCGACGGCTCCTCCAACGGACGACGGCACGGAACACACCGAACAGACTCGAGTCACCGACCTCGCCAGACTGTCCAACAGCCGATTATCAGGTTGGTGTGTCAGGGCCATAACAGTCTCTGGTGCAACTTACTTCTTTTAGCGTGTGCGTTAGCGCCATCCTGTGGTGTTCAGAGGACGAGGCACTGAAGCAGCAGACAGTGTTGGAAATAACAGATTCACATTTCCTTTTAACTCTCCTGTTGTCTTTGGGTCAAATTTGGCCCTTTTTCAAAGTTTCTACATGAGAAATTTCGGTTTTCTTTCAAGCAAATTGCCCAAAGATAACATGGGCTGTTCCATACGTTTCTTTTTTGCAGGTAAACGTAAGGATAAGGAATTTTGGGTGTTTTATTCAATTTCATTAGCCTGGGAAAACCCTGACGAACTTCCGGCAAATTTGAGATTTGCTCTGCAAGTCCGTCTGGCCAAGAGCCCATTCAAGCCCATTTCCAATTTCTCCAAATCGAGGCACCAATCACAACCGTTAAGGCGGGCTTTACACCAATCACAACCGTTGAGGCGGGCCCTACACCAATCACAACCGTTGAGGCGGGCCCTACACCAATCACAACCGTTGAGGCGGGCTTTACACCAATCACAACCGTTGAGGAGGGATTTACACCAATCACAACCGTTGAGGAGGGATTTACACCAATCACAACCGTTAAGGCGGGCTTTACACCAATCACAACCATCTAGGCGGGCTTTACATCAATCACAACCGTTAAGGCGGGCTTTACGCCAATCACAACCGTTGAGGAGGGATTTACACCAATCACAACCATCTAGGCGGGCTTTACACCAATCACAACCGTTGAGGCAGGCTCTACGCCAATCACAACCATTGAGGCGGGCTTTACACCAATCACAACCGTTGAGGCGGGCTTTACACCAATCACAACCGTTGAGGCGGGCTTTACACCAATCACAACCGTTGAGGCGGGCTTTACACCAATCACAACCGTTGAGGCGGGCTTTACACCAATCACAACCGTTGAGGCGGGCTTTACACCAATCACAACCGTTGAGGCGGGCTCTACACCAATCACAACCGTTGAGGCGGGCTTTACACCAATCACAACCGTTGAGACGGGCCCTACACCAATCACAACCGTTGAGGCGGGCTTTACACCAATCACAGCCGTTGAGGAGGGATTTACACCAATCACAACCGTTAAGGCGGGCTTTACACCAATCACAACCATCTAGGCGGGCTTTACACCAATCACAACTGTTGAGGCAGGCTTTACGCCAATCACAACCATCTAGGCGGGCTTTACACCAATCACAACCATCTAGGCGGGCTTTACACCAATCACAACCGTTGAGGCAGGCTTTACGCCAATCACAACCATCTAGGCGGGCTTTACGCCAATCACAACCATTGAGGCGGGCTCTACGCCAATCACAACCATCTAGGCGGGCTCTACGCCAATCACAACCGTTGAGGCGGGCTCTTCACCAATCACAACCGTTGAGGTGGGCTTTACACCAATCACAACCGTTGAGGCGGGCTTTACACCAATCACAACCGTTGAGGCGGGCCCTACACCAATCACAACCGTTGAGGCGGGCTCTACGCCAATCACAACCGTTGAGGCGGGCTCTACGCCAATCATAACCGTTGAGGCGGGCTCTTCACCAATCACAACCGTTGAGGTGGGCTTTACACCAATCACAACCGTTGAGGCGGGCTTTACACCAATCACAACCGTTGAGGCGGGCTTTACACCAATCACAACCGTTGAGGCAGGCCCTACACCAATCACAACCGTTGAGGCGGGCTCTACACCAATCACAACCGTTGAGGCGGGCTTTACACCAATCACAACCGTTGAGGCGGGCTTTACACCAATCACAGCCATTGAGGCGGGCTTTACACCAATCACAACCGTTGAGGCGGGCTCTACACCAATCACAACCGTTGAGGCGGGCCCTACACCAATCACAACCATCTAGGCGGGCTTTACACCAATCACAGCCATTGAGGCGGGCTTTACACGATGACAATAGCGCAGCGACGGCGAGCAGCTTTTTGTTTACATTCAACATGACGGCCACCGAACCCGTTGATGCTGCTGTCGCTGCTACGTCACCCAGATCTTTGGTCTGATTGGTTGAAGGACTATCCAATTGTGCCCAGAGGCATTTGAGCGGCGTCTGTTGGTGATGCCCCTTTGGAAATGGGCTGTGAATGAAGCTGAGTTACAGCTGAGAAGGGTCTGGGGTCAACCAGGCTATCATTTTATAGCATTTAAAAAAATGAAATGGTTTCCAAACAGTATCCTGACTAAACTTTGACAGTCTGTGATTATCCACTCAAATCTTAACTATTTGTCAAAAAAAAATTTTAAAACTCAAAAATTAAGTTTAGACCATAATTTCATATAAATGAGGTTTTGTTGTACATGAATTCCAAAAATAAGTGTAAAACTAGTGGTGATAAGCTGACGTTAGTGGTGAATCCGGTGGGGGAAAAAACGACAAAAACGTCAAAAAAAATAGCAACAACAACTTAAAAAAAAAAGTCAAAAACATTGAAAAAAATTCTAAAAATGGTTGATTTTAAATGTTTAACCGGGAGGACAAGCTGCAGTCGATAGGAAGACAACACAAGGGTTAATATAGCGCATTAATTTAGAACGGT
>NC_050184.1:18823488-18840988 GCF_008315115.2 Sander lucioperca | reverse complement strand
ACACACCAACCTGATAATCGGCCGTCGGACCGTCTGGCGAGGTCGTGACTCGAGTCTGTTCGGTGTGTTCCGTGCCGTCGTCCGTCGAAGGAGCCGTCGGCCTTCATTTTGGGTTGGAAGGCGGGCAGTCAGACTCAATGACCCATCTGATTGGTGGAGTGCTAACCCGGAAATGACGAGCGGGATGAGCGTGACTAGAGTCTCTCAAAATCTGACGAAAATCTGTTAAACTGACCTTTGTTGATCTGATATGAAGACAGATTCAGCAACTGCACGGCCTATTTCTCTCTTAAAATGTTTTCAGAAACACGTTTCGGTGAACTATTTTAGTAGAATATGAGATCGGATTCTGAACGAGCCGCCATTATGCCCGGTTGTAAAATCCGGGAGCAGCAAGACCCACGTGACGCGTTCGTCCAATCAGCTGTCGGTTTTAATTTTTTTGGCGACAATACAGATTAGCGCCGCCTGCTGCTATGGAGACGTATTACGTCTCGCGCACGCGCAGAACGTACGCTCAAGTCGGCGTCTCTTCGGTGTGCTCTGAGGAACTTTTTGGACCTCGGGGAGACTGATCAGTCCGACTGACTTTTCTGCCGACGGTCGGCCGTCTGGTTGGTGTGTCAAGGCCGTAATGCTTCTTGCGTTCAGCGCGGTCTGTGCGGCGATATGACGCAGCTGCGGCCTGGCCTTTGAGCGGAGAGTCTGAGCGCCGAGCGGTGCACCTCCCAACATTTTGTAACAACACGGACACACCGCTTTACAATGATTGGCTACAGAAGAAGTCTTTGGAGCCGCTCTGAGCGCTTTGACCACAATCAGTATGTACGACCAGTTGGGCTGTTGCAATATGCAATAAATCAATTAATCGCATGATAAATAAAAATGAGCTCAATACATTTTAAATGGAAATTATCGCGGCCGGAAAAATGTCCATTTTATTTATTGGTTTTGATTGTTTTGTTCATGTCTTGTGGATATTTAAAGTTCCAGTGTTAAATATTCTTTAGAAATAAAAGTTTATCTTTGAAAAGGCGTACCGGCATTATTAGGGTTAGACATTACATTACATTACTATGCCATTATCATGATATTAGATGAAAACGACCAGACGGTTCACGGCCAGAAACGTGTTCTCTACTCTCACTATTGTCATTACTGCTGTATATATTTTGCCTGTGTAAGGTATTATATAATGATCAAGCTGTAACTGGCAGAGTCTCTTAAGTCAAGATATAATGTTTAATCAACATAACTTCAAGCACAAATACTTGAAATTCATCTTTCAGCACCTTTACAGTTCTGCTGTCACACTTTGACTTTTACGTGTTGCTGATTCTGTACCTTTTATTTTATAAACAAATCAATTAATCAAAAAGATAATCGACAGATTAATTGACAATGAAAATAAAGTTACATTAATCTGAGGAGAATATTTTGGTTCAAATATAAAAAATAATAAAGCATCAGCTGTAACTTTGTTTTTTTTTTTAACAATAACATTCAATTATTTACCACAAACATGTAAATTAGTCTCATTAATATCACTAATGAACCTGTCAACTGGCGTCACACACACACACACACACACACACACACACACACACACACACACACACACACACACACACACACACACACGGCGCTGGGTGGGGCCAGCCCATAATCAACAAGATGTCAAACAGAAACTGAATTGTTTCTTCATCGTCCCAAATTAAATTCAGTTAGGTCAGAAATAAAAGTTTTTTTGAACTGTTGGATCGAATTCAACAGAAGTAAAAAAATCCACCAAACTGCAGTCAGATCTGAGCCGCTTCCTGCCGCCCGTACACAGCGCCGTATACGGTCAGAAAAACAACAAACCAGTATAAATAAACGATACATTATTCATATGAATTAATCATCTGCTTATAAACAGTTAGCCGAAGTAAAGAGAAGCTCGTGAGAGTTCAAGGCCACGATTCACCTTTGTTCTGCCCCGCTGTGCACAGTTGCTACCAGCAACGCAACCTTAAAATCACCAACTTTTAAATGGAGTCTGGTGTGCGGTTCTGCGGTTCCCTCCACGTGAGAGGGGGACCAGTGTGTGCAGTTGTGAAGGTGTCGGCGGGTGAAAGATCTCCTACCTGGATCACCTGGGGACTCCCTCCCTCCCTCCCCCCCCAATCATTTCGGGGATGGATCTGCAGCTCGTGGGTCACATGAACCTCAACAGTCCTCCGGTCAGCTGATTGTCTCCCGCTGCGGCTCGCGCGCCGTGTCCTCACATCAGGTGTGTGATCAATGGGTTGATTGACGACGCTGATTGTCGCCTCGTGCATGCAGCGGGATCAAACGGGCCGATCAGCGCGGCTGCAGGCGTCGATCGATCATCACGGATCGATGGTGTGATCAGATGAAAGATCCCCGCTCTTCTTCATCTTCATCCTCCTCCTCCTCCTCTTCCTCATCGATCCAGCAGCAGTGTCTGTGTTTAGGCTGAATGGCGCTCTGCTCCATCAGCACCGCGAGGCGCGCTCCCAACGCTGCGGGCACGCGCACGTTCATGCCGCACACAAACTCCCATTAGAATGTATTCTGTTGTTTTTAAGCGTGAGTTCTTCTACTGTAAAATAATCCTGCTTCTAGGACCAGTATATGGATTATACACACACACACACACACACACACACACACATGAAAGAACATGTTTCAGGCTGAACAATGTGTTTTTGTTGACTGAATTCAGATTAGATTTAAAGCTGCTGTTCAGTCATACCTCTGTGGTCACTGTATACATATTATATATATATGTAAATACACTTCACATGTGTCTATTATCTAGTAGTCTATCTTAATTACTTACTTACTTCCCATATGGGACATAAGGCTTCAATGAGCACTCTCCATTGCATTGGGTCCCTGGCAGCATGTTGGGCCTCTCCCCATGACAGGGAGAGATGGACACAGGTGGTGTCCATCTTACGCTGCCTTCACACTGGCACTTGAAATCATTGACATCTATAAAATGGACCACCAGATCCCGTGTCTCTGGATGGAGACCAGTGAAGGATATTAGAAGCTCTTTCCCGGTGATGGCTGAGCGTTACTGAGCAGCCTCCAACTGAGCTTGAAGACGTAGATGTGACGTGAGCAACCTGTCTGAAAGTTGGAAGTCTTCTGGTAGCTGTGCCAAGAGAAATCTCAATCATTCCCAATCTAGCAGAGACGGAGAGCGTAGGTATATGTAAGGAGATAACATAGACACAGGCTAATTATTGATCACTAAAATGATAGTTAACATTAGTAATTAAACTTAAACAGCTAATGGAAGTCCAAACTGCCTGAGAGCTTCTCCTGTACTATACGGTAATTCCTCTACTAAGAGACAGTAAGTCTCGTGGTTATGACCCAATCGTTAGCCTATTTTTATAAAAACGTCTGCTACGGAGCCATAACGTGAGGTACAAGGTAATGGAGCCTTTTATACATTGACGTGTTTCTTTAGAAATAAACAATGGACAAATAGAGTCTTTAAACTCTTCAGATGTAAAGTTATTCTCTGTCAAAGTGACGTCAAAATGAATGGCAGTCAATGGGATGCTAACGGGAGGTGATGGCTTGGTAGCATCAAAATGGCACCATAGGAGCTATGCGTTGTGGAGAGAGGCTTACCCAAGGGGGTAAGCTTCTCCTCGGACCGCGAACCTCCTATGTTCTATGGGCTTACCCCCTTGCTTGAAATCATCTCCGTAATAAGCAATGCGCCCCCAGTGGACGTCGTACTACACCGTTGACAGCGTCAGAATAGTACAAATTGGGAGTAGAAAAAAAATGGCGGCGAGAACGACTCATTCTGTCAGTGTCTGAATGTCCAATTCTCTCTAACCTCTCGTCTGAGGGCTACAGAGATATAAACAGAAAGGCTGCTGCATGGAGAAAAGTAATACTCTGAATGAATAACGTCAATTCACTTGAGCTAGCGAGCTCAGGCTAGCTAACTAGTTAGCATTAGCTTACGTCAGCTAGCGAGCTCAGGCTAGCTAATTAGTTAGTGTTAGCTAACGTCAGCTAGCGAGCTCAGGCTAGCTAACTAGTTAGTGCTAATTGACGCTAACTGGTTAGCGTTAGCTAACGTCAGCTAGCCTGAGCTTGCTAGCTAACGTTAGCTAACGCTAACCAGTTAGCGTCAATTAGCTAACGCGAGCAATTGTATTAACTGCCCTAGTAACATTAGGAAATCATGAAAATTAAAAAATTACATGACAACATATCGTTATGAAATCATTATTTATTTTATTAAAAGTTAAGAATTCAGTTTTGTTTATCAGTACCATAGCAACGCTAACTTCCGCTCAAATTGTGGGATAGGAACCATCCCTTGCCTGTCACAAGAGTTCAAATTTTTTAACCCATCCAGATGACCAACGGATACGATTTTTTCGGTTTATTGGTTCGGACCCATTTGCATGCGGTCTGCGAATCTCCAGAGGAAATGAATAACTTCCGGTTGTTTCGCAGCCGAATCGGAGCTGATTTTAAGCACCAGTGTGAAGGTGGCGTTAAGACGACTTTAGTGATGCGGTCGTGCTCCATCCTCAACACATGTCTCAGGCGTCTGTGCATAATCTCCTTGGTGATGCTCCGGCTTCCCGTTTTCTTGTACAGTTCATTGTTGGAGATATTATTAGGCCCAAAGATCTGGCATATTCGTCGGAGGCATCCATTATGACACACTTCCATTCTCCTCATGTCTATTTTGACAATTCGCCAGCTCTCTGAACCGTACAGCAGAACAGACTTTACATTGCCGTTATATAAGAGCATCTTCGTTTTAAAGGTCCCATGGCATGAACATTTCACTTTATGAGGTTTTTTAACATTAATATGAGTTCCCCCAGCCTGCCTATGGTCCCCCAGTGGCTAGAAATGGTGATAGGTGTAAACCGAGCCCTGGGTATCCTGCTCTGCCTTTGAGAAAATGAAAGCTCAGATGGGCCGATCTGGAATCTTCCCTTTATGACGTCATAAGGGGAAAGGTTACCTCCTCTTTCTCTGCTTTGACCGCCCAGAGAATTTGGCCCACCCATGAGAGAGAGAGACATCATGGATTGAAAACAAGCGAAGTGGCAGTTGGTCAAGGAAGGGAGTTGGCTAGAAGGGATACAGCTACTGTGACGACAGTTTGGGGAAAGGTCATCACATCCGTTTTAATGTAGCACACACAGCTAACAGTGACGTCACATTAGCTCGGTGCCGTTAGCCAAACAGGGCTGTGTTTACAGTTACAAGCTAAGTTAACGGTAACTAACGGTTAACGGCTAGAAGTGATATAACGTTACAGCTACGCCGACAGTTAGGCACCAAAACGACAAGTTCAGTTTGGGGAAAGGTCGTGGTTTGGATTTAAAGGGGAATTATGCAGGTTTTTAGCTTAATTTACCTTAACTGAACAGCTTCGGAGTCATTGGAATGGTTATATGACTTTTTTCGAGTCGAATGGTGGTCGTCTCGCTTCCCCCTAGCGCCTGTGAGCTGAAAAACCACCCTCGCAACTTTGGGCCGGCGGGAAGTATGGCGTGATACCAGATCTCGCGATGTAACGAATTGCTTCACGGCACTGCACACATACGCCCATTCAGGAACCAGCTAACAAGGTAGAGATGGAGTTTTTAACCCTATCGTCATGGCTGAGCCGGCTAAAAAGCAGCAGAAAGCTAGGAAAGCATTGTTGGAGGAACAGAGGAAGAGGAAACGGAGACTGACCGAGAGAGGAGTCAGACACGAGGAAACATCGGAGCTGTGTTTTCAGAATGGCGAGAACTGGGTCAGACAGAAGCCTGCAGATCTGATGCTGACCTGCGTTCTTGCTGCTGCTACTTGTACGTATCTTTGGGATGAACTCAGTTTAATCTTTGTATTTCTTGTTATTGGGACCTCAGGATGTTTCGTCTGTAAAGGTTTTCATTAGCACTGTCAGTTAAACGCGTTAACGCAAACCCATTTTAACGCAGTCAATTCTTTTTATCGAAAGATTAACGTTCTTTTTGGCCTAGCAAACTTTGTAGTTTTTTTCACATGCTGTTGCAACAACTAGTAATGTTAGAAAAACCACAACACCACACCGGATCTAGCTAGACCGGAAACTAAACAACAGGCACGCCACACACACTCGTTTGGGCTTGCGAGCCGGCCAAAGAGTAGTACATACCTGCAAACTAGTCGCTTTTCGGCGAAAATCGCCATTTTGAATGGGAAAATGTCATCCACGTGAATCGTGTAGATCCGAAGAGTTTTTATTTGGGGAAGGGGGGTCCGAGACCCGGTGCTAATACGGCACCGGTGCCATAATGACCGTTATCTACCGGACCGAATAGCAACGCGGATTTCGGTGCCTTATTTAGGTGCCACTTAAATGCCTGCACTTCTCTGTGATGCTCCGAAAGTATCGTATCAACAGCATTAAAATGAGAAAAAATAATGGGACAAAAAGAAATCAAGGGACATTTAGAATAGATACAAATGTGATTGCGATTATTTGCGATTTAACTATGACATTAATGTGATTAATCGCGATTAAATATTTGAATCGTTTGACAGCACTAGTTTTTATATGATCGCGGTCTGTTACGGGCTCACTAGCTAGCTAACTAGCGGAGATGTTAGCATGGTCGTTAGCAAACACCTCAGTGGACATGGCTCCGTGCGTTCGCCGGCGTCTTTGAAAACAAATGCACATGACCAGAGGGAGAAGATGGGAGGGGGGGAGAGTCGCCAACGAGAATAGAGAGAAACCTGTAGGGGGGGGGGCTCTATAGAGAAACCTGTAGGGGGGCTCTATAGAGAAACCTGCAGGGGGGGGGGGCTCTATAGAGAAACCTGTAGGGGGGGCTCTATGGAGAAACCTGTAGGGGGGGCTCTATAGAGAAACCTGTAGGGGGGGGGCTCTATGGAGAAACCTGTAGGGGGGCTCTATGGAGAAACCTGTAGGGGGGGGGGCTCTATGGAGAAACCTGTAGGGGGGGCTCTATAGAGAAACCTGTAGGGGGGGGGCTCTATGGAGAAACCTGTAGGGGGGCTCTATGGAGAAACCTGTAGGGGGGGGGGCTCTATGGAGAAACCTGTAGGGGGGGCTCTATAGAGAAACCTGTAGGGGGGCTCTATGGAGAAACCTGTAGGGGGGCTCTATGGAGAAACCTGCAGGGGGGGGGCTCTATGGAGAAACCTGTAGGGGGGCTCTATGGAGAAACCTGCAGGGGGGGGGGGGGCTCTATGGAGAAACCTGCAGGGGAGCTCTATGGAGAAACCTGTAGGGGGGGGGCTCTATAGAGAAACCTGTAGGGGGGGCTCTATAGAGAAACCTGTAGGGGGGCTCTATAGAAACCTGTAGGGGGGCTCTATAGAGAAACCTGTAGGGGGGCTCTATAGAGAAACCTGTAGGGGGGCTCTATAGAAACCTGTAGGGGGGCTCTATAGAAACCTGTAGGGGGGGCTCTATAGAGAAACCTGCCAGCAAAAAGCAAGAAAACAGCGAAGAAATGGCCAAAACTGCATAGCGCCCCTTTAAACACACGTTTCCTGGGTGAAAGTATTAAAATTATATTAGATTTTGCAACCCTTCCCTTATTGGACCGACTTCAACGCTGCTGGTTTTGAGGAGGAGACGCTACAGGTGTCTAGGAAAAACATTTGAACTTATATAACGGTAGATCTCACCATGAAACTTCCCCAGTTGATTACTGGCATTAACCCACAATTTCCACCAACTGCGGAACGGCTTGGCTGTGTGTCGACTCCGTGCTCCGCCTTCCTTCAATACCCACCGGCTCTGGATTTGTTGCGGAACAGCTGCGGCAATGACTGACAGCTGAAGTCACGAGGACCCACGAAATCTTGTGAATTCACGTATGATCGCGTGATATAACAGGATGTAGTTTCTATGAAACGGAACAAAATGTCTCCGCCCATTTTGACGTTTTCAAGGTGTAGTGCAGGGAAATATGAAGATCTGTATACCGTTATCACTGATCTTCATCACCACCTAGACCACACTTTCCACTAATTGTACATTGACGCTTTACTACATCTCAGCATTCATACAGACTATTACAGTCTATTCTTGCATATTTTATTATTACTGATTACTGATCTACAGGTCGCCATTGCAGATGAGAATCTGTTCTCAACGGCCTACCTGGTTAAATAAATATAATATGATCCGCCGTGAGCACGGTATATTTTATTTGGAAAATTAACCGGATGTTTTATTTTGTTTCTGTGCTCGACTTCCTGTCCCGCACTATCTGCCCTGTGCTGGATTGCTGCGGAGCTCTCCGGCGTCCGGCAAAAATAGAAGCTCTGGGTATCTGCTCCGGAGTCGGATCACAGCTGTTCCGCAGTTGGTGGAAATTGCGGGTAATAGTAGTTACACACCGGGGTGATAATCGGCTGTCGGACTGTCTGGCGAGGTCGGTGACTCGAGTCTGTTCGGTGTCCCGTGCCATTGTCCGTCGGCCTTTATTTTGGCCGACCTGACATGTTCAGTCGGAGACAGGGCAGTCGGGACTCACCCGGGAATGGGGAGCGGGATGAGCCTCTCAAAATCTTTTAAACTGACCTTTGTTGATCTGAAATGAAGACAGATTCAGCAACTGCACGGCCCATTTCTCTCTTAAAATGTTTTCAGAAACACGTTTCGGTGAACTATTCTAGTACAATATGAGATCGTATTCTGCACCAGACCCACGTGACGCGTCCAATCCGCTGCAGGTTTTAATTTTTTTGGGTGACAATACAGATTAGTGCCGCCTGCTGTTATGGAGACGTATTACGTCTCGTCTCTTCGGCGTGTTCAGAGGAACTTTTTGGACCAAGGGGGTAAGCTTCGCTTCAGAGCTCGAACCTCCTATGGCGCCATTTTGATGCTACCAAGCCATCACCTCCCGTTAGCATCCCATTGACTTCCATTCATTTTGACGTCATTTTGACAGCGAATAACTTTACATCTGAAGAGTTTAAAGACTCTATTTGTCCATTGTTTATTTCTAAAGAAACATGACAATGTATAAAAGGCTCCATTACCTTGTACCTCACGTTATGGCTCCGTAGCAGACGTTTTTATAAAAATAGGCTAACGATTGGGTCATAACCACGAGACTTACTGTCTCACAGTAGAGGAATTACCGTATAGTACAGGAGAAGCTCTCAGGCAGTTTGGACTTCCATTAGCTGTTTAAGTTGAATTACTAATGTTAACTATCATTTTAGTGATCAATAATTAGCCTGTGTCTATGTTATCTCCTTACATATACCTACGCTCTCCGTCTCTGCTAGATTGGGAATGATTGAGATTTCTCTTGGCACAGCTACCAGAAGACTTCCAACTTTCAGACAGGTTGCTCACGTCACATCTACGTCTTCAAGCTCAGTTGGAGGCTGCTCAGTAACGCTCAGCCATCACCGGAAAAGATCTTCTAATATCCTTCACTGGTCTCCATCCAGAGACACGGGACCTGTTGGTCCATTCTTATATACTGTCTATGGTTTTGACCAACTCGGGGAGACTGATCAGTCCGACGGCCAACGGTCGGCCGTCTGGTTGGTGTTAAGACATTCATTTTTTTTGTATACCATTATATTAGATTGTGCGAGACTTTGCCTAACTTCCGGCCGTAGCTGTATCTCTTCTAGCCACAACTGCCAAACTCTCTAAAGTCACCGGCTAGATGACCTAAAGCCTGAAAACAGAGCCAAGAGGAGGAGCAGAAGTCCAGTTTCCTCTCAGAACACTTGAGTTACAATACGCTGAGACGTTGTTACGGAATTTCTGCCCGACGACGCCAGAAATAAACTGCCTACCGCAGCTTTAAATCGAAAATAGAAAACCCTTTTTTTGATTGATGATCTGATGACAGGAAGTGACTCCACACAGCTGGTAAAAAAAAATGCTCTAAAAATCTTTATTGTTCCGGAGAATATTCACAAAAACAGGTTTGATTTTCAAAAACCTGGAAAAAGTTATTACCTTCCCCCCTGATCAGACAAACTGACCAATGGGTGAGCTCCGTCACTGCGGCCGACAACAAGCACTTCAACAGAAAGGAAGAAATCACAGAAAAGGAGAGAACTTTTTTTTTTTTTTTTTTTTCTAACAGACGTTTACAAAAAAAAGAAGGAAAAAACTAAATATTTTGATGCTACAGAAAAAGAAAATAATTTACAGCAGAGCTGGTTTAAACTCCGCCCCCTCCCTGACAGCACCGTGACCTTTGACCGTTACCGTGACGTCAGAGGGCTACTTCTACGTTTATTAAACTCAAACCTTATTAGTTCCACTAGAAGATGAAAAGCTGTTGGCTCCACCCCTCGCCGTCTCCATGACGAGGAAGAAAAGAGTTCTGATTGGCTGATAATGTACAAATATCCTACAAGTCTTTTTATTTTGTCAGAGCCCTGCCTCCTCCTCCTCCTCCTCCTCCTCCTCCTCCTCCTCGTAGACGCGGCAAACAGCTGCAAGGCGGAGCTTAAGACAACTGTAACCAATCACAGTCCTCAGCAGAAGGTCGGCTCCTCCTATTGGTCGGTTTTGAACTTCTTTGGTCCGACAGGTTTACTAAAGACAGGAAACGAAAAAAGCATGAATTAGATTTAAACACGCTGCAGGATGCCAAATGTTTTTTCCTACCACGGCCACGCCAAGACCCGCCCGACGAAGCAGCTTGATTGGCTGAGGTTAGGCATTGACCTCGAGTGTTAGGATAGCCGATTGGTCAGGGGATAGGACCTACCTTGCGTCAGCATAGACGCCTGGCCAATAGTCAGTCCCTCCAGAAAAACGTGATTATGTGATCTCATAATTCAATGCATAATCATTTTTTCAAAAACGCCGCACTTTTGCCGCATAAATTGCCGATTTCCGCACAAAATATGCGGGGCTTGCATGATTTCATAATCCCCGCATTTTCGTTGCAAAAAAGTCCCATATATCTTAGCAGAAAGTTGAAAAATGTTGCGTTGACTTCACACAAGAGCAGCGATTTCCCCCTGTTGCCATGGGAACGTTATCAAGTGACGTAATCACGCGACGTGAACATCATCGAAAAGCTGCAAACCCCGCGATGAAGTTCCCGCAATTTCATCGCATAAAATTGCATAAATATATCCCGCATATTCCATCGCATTTTTTAAGAAAACGTGCCGCATAATCAAGGATTTTTGCCCAAAACAATCACAAAAAAACTCCACATTCTTTCTGGAAGGACTGGTAAATGTGTCTGAATGCTACTGAAGGGCGGGTCTTGGCGTGGCCATAGTAGGAAAAAAATATCTCCTGCATGTTTATGTTTGTTCACACATCATATAAAAACAAACACCTTATAGAGGGTAAAGATATCACTTCCTCTACGCCACGTGTGTCAAACTCGAGGCCCGTGGGCCGAACCCGGCCCCTCGCAGATTTTAGTCCGGCCGGCGTAGCAAATACGCGACATTTAGAGCAGAATTTGGCAGATTTCTCGACTTTGAGACTCAGAAATTACCACAGAAGCAGAGTTTGTTAGCCTGACCAGCCAGCTCCACATCCAGATGTTGGGTCTGGGAACTCCCCATTGGCCGGGCTCAATCCGAGGGGCGGGATCAACGGTTGTCTTTCAAATTCTCTCTGCACGCAATAGGATAGCTCTCCAACCAATCAGAGCAACGCTAGCTGATAGATTAAACTTTAAACTCTGAACACATCTTCCTTTTTTAAGAATGACTTCCAAGTCTTCCAGAGTCGCGGCCAAAGCCGACTCCAAAGACCGCTGTTCGCCAGCAGCAGCAGCCATAAGCCCCGCCCACCGACTCTATACACGATGTGATTGGCCCGGCCAGAGGTTAGTTTTTCCAGCTCGCAAGCCAACGGAGAGTTGCTAGACGACCCTGGCTGCAAATTACATTTGCTGCCGATAAGGTGTGTCTAGATTTCTAGGCTATCAACATTTGAAATAAATCATTAAAATTTGACAATATGGCCTCAGCAATAAACAAGCTGTCCTTTAATGTCGATGACTGATAAAAAAAAACATTTGTTTTTGAAGTTTTGGTTCAGGCAACCGCGCCGTTTTCTAAAGTATCGCTTTAACACCGGTGATGGAAAAACCTAAACGATGCCCAACAGTGTATATATGTATCATGTGAGTGGATGTAATCGGCTCTTACGCATCAGGAGAAGTTCCGGGTCTCTTCACCGCTGCTTTGGCATCTTTACTGCTTTCTACAGGAGAGATGACATCATTATTACAATCATTAATCAATAATCATCATTCAGGGGTTTGATCAGAGGACCACAAACTACCAACTAGGGCTGTCGTCCACTAAAGAAACTCTTAGTCGACTAATCGATTAGTTGGTTTATCGACAAGTCTGTCAAGCTGAGTTTCTCTCTTCTTTAAAAGGTCCTATGACATGCTGCTTTTTGGATGCTTTTATATAGATCTTAGTGGTCCTCTAATACTGTATCTGAAGTCTCTTTTATATAGACCTTAGTGGTCCCCTAATACTGTATCTGAAGTCTCTTTATATAGACCTTAGTGGTCCTCTAATACTGTATCTGAAGTCTCTTTATATAGACCTTAGTGGTCCCCTAATACTGTATCTGAAGTCTCTTTTATATAGACCTTCGTGGTCCCCTAATACTGTATCTGAAGTCTCTTTATATAGACCTTAGTGGTCCCCTAATACTGTATCTGAAGTCTCTTTATATAGACCTTAGTGGTCCCCTAATACTGTATCTGAAGTCTCTTTCCCTAAATTCAGCCTTGGTGCAGAATTCCAGCCACTAGAGCCAGTCCCACAATGAGCTTTCCTGAGGATGTACCATTTCTGTGTCTGTAGCTTTAAATGCTATTGAGGTGGAGGGGTGTGTGTGTGGCCTTGACCAACTTTGCTTGTTTGCAAGCCATGATGTCTCCTTTACCAGAGACCCTGTTTCCGTTCTTACCTTTCACAATAAAAGCCCCCGACAATGCTATTAACTTACAGTATTTATCTTAAAGGAAACTCAATAAAGTTGTATCTTAGTGTCAGCTCTCCCAGGATTCTCCAAGTTAAATTCAAGACCTTTTAAGATTATTTTTGGGCATTTTTGACAGGACAGCAGAAGACAGTAAAGGGGAGAGAGAGGGGGAATGACATGCAGCAAAGGGCCGCAGGTCGGAGTCCAAGGAGGAGGAGTAAAACCTCTATATATGGGCGCCCGCTCTACCAACTGAGCTATCTGGGCGCCCATATTCAAGACCTTTTATGACTTTTTTAATACCACCTACGATAAAATGTAACGACAACTTCACGGCCATATAATGGGTTAGTTTTCTTTATTGATAGTACAGATTAAGACAGGAAAGTGGGAGAGAGATTAGGAATGACGAGCAGCAAAGGGCCGCAGGTCAGAAGTGAGCCCGCGGCCGCTGCGACAAGGACTGAGCCTCTGTACATGGGGCGCACACTCAACCAGGTGAGCCAACCAGGCGCCCCATCGGGGTGGATTTTAAGCAAGAGATAATAAGTATTTACCAAGTAAAGTTAGCTGAATTTAATAAAACATTTTGTGACGTGTGTTTGCACTCTAATAACATAAAATTAATAAAATATTTGTCACATTTTTTGAGCTCCTATGCTATAAAAATAAAAAAATTATTATTTTTTGGGCATTTTTAGGCCTTTATTTGGATAGGACAGCTTAGACTTGAAAGGGGAGAGAGAGGGGGAATGACATGCAGCAAAGGACCACAGGTCGGAGTCGAACCTGTGGCTGCTGCGTCAAGGAGTATACCTCTATATATAGGGGCGCCTGCTCTACCAGGTGAGCTAACCAGGGGCCCACAAAATATTTATTTATGACGAAAAGAAAGCATGTAAGACCAACGAAATACTCTTCAGGCCTAATTTTTTAGAATATAAAATGTAAGACTCTTTTGTTGTAGTTTTGGTCTCAGTCAATCTTAACCGAGATGACTGATTAGTCGACTAAAAGGGGCAGCCCTACTACCAACTCTTCCCCGTCTGCGTCTGCAGCTGTTCTTGCGGCCGTCTGGTTCTGATCATTCTCACCTTGGAGCCACCGGACCTGCGTGGCTGGCCCGTAGCCCTTCTGGTTGCGGGCGGCGATGCGGAAGATGATGGCGGGCTTGGTGGTGTAGTCGATGTGGGCGTTGGCGAGGCTGGAGGACTGGACCAGGCAGGACGGGCTGGGGCCGCAGTACACCCTCATGAAGGCCAGCTGGGCCGGGCCAGAACCGGAGGCGGCCGCCTGGCTGGACTGGATGGCCAGGTACACCGAGTACTCCGTGATCTGTCCTGACGTGACGGCCGGAGGCTCCCAGGTGAGCTGAGCCCCGTCCAGGTTCTGCAGAACCACAACCACAGAGTTTAACAGACTGGAGGTCAGCAGCGTTTCTCAAATGGGGGTACCGTGTACCCCTAGGGGTACTTTGGAGGACTGCAGGGGGTACGTGAGATATTTAACAAAATGTTTAATAGTTACAAGGCTTTTGTCCAGAACATTGTTCCTCTTTATGTAGACTTTGTTTAATAGTCGACTCGGAAGAAAGCGAACGTTTTGACAATAAACTCCATCAACACAACAGTATGTGGAGTTAAACTGGACGGGTCCAATAACCTCTGAATAGTTCTACTTGTTGTTAAACTGGACGGGTCCAGTAACCTCTGAATAGTTCTACTAGTTGTTAAACTGGACGGGTCCAGTAACCTCTGAATAGTTCTACTAGTTAAACTGGACGGGTCCAGTAACCTCTGAATAGTTCTACTAGTTAAACTGGACGGGTCCATTAACCTCTGAATAGTTCTACTTGTTAAACTGGGCGTGTCCAGTGACCTCTGAGTAGTTCTACTTGTTAAATTGCAATGTGAGCGGCAGCCAACAGGGTTGTGTCGGCAGGATCATTTAAAAGGCAACCTTTGTGCGTCTGCCCTGCCGTGGTGGGCCGCCACTACAAAATCAACGTAGAGGAAACACTGAATCTAGGTGCTACTAACGTTGGATAAAACATAGCGTCATTCCCTGAAAAGGGAGCTCCTGGTCACATCGTATAACTCGCTGTGGAATCTTATTTAAAGTCACTATTTGTAACTTTTTTTAATGTTTCTGAAACTGTGTAATTTTTAATTTAATGATCATAAATGACCGGTAACAGCAAACGAGATGTACAGTGAAAGGAATGCTATTTTTTATATATATAGTTTTTATTAATGCCTCTGCCCTGGTTTGATTTTTCCCGCAAAGTCACAAAATGATTTACGGCAGGCAGAACGACTCTACAGTTACACATTCCAACGGGTCACAGATTTCGCTGTAACACCAGTAAGGCCAGAGTGATTCAGTTCTTTCCTTTGAACTGAGCATCTTTGCTCCCTACGGTTTGAAACTTAACATGGCTGAACGCCCGGTGCGGTCAAGGGGGTGAGCCTCTCCCTGCAACGCGTAGCTCCTACGGCGCCATTTTGATGCTACCAAGCCATCACCTCCCGTTAGCATCCCATTGACTGCCATTCATTTTGACGTCACTTTGACAGAGAATAACTTTACATCTGAAGAGTTTAAAGACTCTATTCGTCCATTGTTTATTTCTAAAGAAACACGACAATGTATAAAAGGCTCCATTACCTTGTACCTCACGTTATGGCTCCGTAGCAGACGTTTTTATAAAAATAGGCTAACGATTGGGTCATAACCACGAGACTTACTGTCTCATAGTAGAGGAATTAGAGCTTAGAATGGCCCAAAAAATCAAGCCCGGCCCGGCCCGACACATTAACTGTAATTATGAGCCCGAGCCCGATTTAAACCCGACAATTTTTTAATACGTTGGCCGTTATAACTGACGTTCTCAACTATAATTCAGAGTTGTTTGAACTGCAGAAATCTGTTTAGAATAATACAACAAGGACGAAACTGTAAACTGCTGTTAGTTTATTCAGAATGGAACGGATCGCAGATGGATCTGAATGAAGAAACGTAAAAAAAAAAGAAACAATGATGAACAACATATTGTTGTCACTGCCCACGACTTGTTTAAACTGCTTCCATACCTCCGACTTTCCTCCACACTTGCTCAAAGGTAATTCTCCTGTTTTTCTTTTTTTCTTTACATCTTCAAGCTCCCGGTGTGATGCGTGCGAGAGGAGGAGACTCCGCGCATGAAGTGCTGCATTTTGTAACTGCAGCCTAACTTTTGTACACATTTGTTACTTTTATATAGCCTATATATATATATTTATAATATTTCTGATTATGGCATAGCTTTCTCCCCACCCAAATAGGATAATAAGGTAATGGATAAAAAAATTAAAAAAATTGCTTGATCAAGGGTCCGGCCGGGCCCGGCCCGAGGATGTGGCGGAAAATAACAGCCCGAGCCCGACCCGAGGTCCGGTCTGGCTCGGGTCGGGGTCGGGCTCGGGCCGAGAATCTAAACTCTAAGAGGAATTACCGTATAGTACAGGAGAAGCTCTCAGGCAGTTTGGACTTCCATTAGCTGTTTAAGTTTAATTACTAATGTTAACTATCATTTTAGTGATCAATAATTAGCCTGTGTCTATGTTATCTCCTTACATATACCTACGCTCTCCATCTCTGCTAGATTGGGAATGATTGAGATTTCTCTTGGCACAGCTACCAGAAGACTTCCAACTTTCAGACAGGTTGCTCACGTCACATCTACGTCTTCAAGCTCAGTTGGAGGCTGCTCAGTAACGCTCAGCCATCACCGGGAAAGATCTTCTAACATCCTTCACTGGTCTCCGTCCAGAGACACGGGATCTGGTGGTCCATTATATATATATATATATGTCTATGGGTGCGGTCCACGTCACAGGGAACTACTAGGTTGATCGAAACGCCCTCAGCGCGTCCACTTCATCAGGGCGGCAGTTTGTTTACGACATCACAAACAGGAAATGCGTCTCACCTTGCTGATCTTGATGGCGCACGGCGCTCCGGGGAAACCAGGAAGACACGTTTTAAACGCCGACACCTCCGAGAACGCGCCGCGGCCGCAGATGTTGATCCCTGCGACACGGAACTTATAGGCCGTCCCCGGCTGCAGCTCCACCTTCCTCATCTGAGTGTAGTCCGGCATCACGCCCGAGTCATCCTGCAGGTACACGCATCATCAATTACATCATCAATGACATCATCAATAACTGTCAGACCCGAGTCATGCTGCAGGTACACACATCACCCCTCCCCTTCAGAAGCTCAGCCATCCAGATTCACGGACAGATTAAAATAAATAAAAATAGAAGAAGATCTGAAGTTCTTACGTCGGCCATGTGGTCGTCGTAGGGGACGTAGTAATGTGTGACCACCATGTTGGTAACCTTGACGATGCCGACGTCATACCACTGGCTGTCTTTCACCGATGATGTCACCTGGACTCTCTACACACACACACACACACACACACACACACACACACACACACACACACAGTCACTCACACACACACAGACAGACAGACAGACA
>NC_050184.1:18763488-18818488 GCF_008315115.2 Sander lucioperca | reverse complement strand
CTCATTAATGAAGTAAACAGTGACTGTCCTTCCTTTGCCGTACCTGAAGTTGCTGCATTCTGGCTGCTGTCTGTAGATTCCTTCATGCACAACTCGTATTCTTCCAGATGTTTCATACCAGATGTTGTAACAGCGGTGATGTTGTGTATAGTTTAGGGTCCTCGCCACCACCAGACTAATCAGCATGGCAGATTGAACATGTAGCTGGACTTGAATGGCCTTCTTTTGACCGAAAGTACTGCCAAACTACACTTTTTCTGCTACACCAGTTCCATTTCCACTTCCTCACAGCCTGCTGCATTGAACGCTCCACCTACGTAAACACCTTCCCGTAATCAACGGCGCCGTCATTACATCGACCAGCGTAGCACGCGGAGTGCAAGTGTAGGGTTCGGTGGGAAAAAATTCTAAGGTTCAGCAGAAACCAGAACCCCGTCAAAAAGCCCAATATTCAGCCGAATCTGAAGCAGAATCCTGGATTCCGTGCATCCCTACTTTCAAGGCATTTTTCTACTTTCATGACTTTTCGAAAAATGTTCTAGGATTTTACTAATTTTTGTGAGGTTTTCCAAAATGTTCAAGGATTTTACCACCTTCATGACTTTTCCAGGTCCACTGTTTTTGAGAGTCGGGTGCATCTACCAGCCAAATGGTAAAATATACAAGTGGCTGTTAGATTTGCTTCACTCAGCAGCCAAAAAAAACCCCAATGGTGATCTATTGAGTGGTCGGTAAAATTTGAACATTAACTAGCCATCTGGCTGGTGGACAAAAAAGTAACTTTTGGACCGTGGTCGGGTGTGTGGGCGGAGCTTACCCGTGGCTGTTGTGGCGGTGTTGGTGGTTCCCGTCTCGTGGGTCTCGCATGGCGGGTTGGAGCAGACGGTCGCTCCGCTCAGAGCGGCAGGACGCTGAGCTGCCGGCTGGTAGGAGAGACGACAACATTCAACAACACGCCATGTTCCTGTCTTTCCTGTTTCACTGCATCTTCTTTATCCATATTTCTTACAGGGCTGCAATTAATCAAACGTGATTATGATTTCAGATCACACACACACACAGACCGACAGACAGACACACAGACAGACAGACAGACAGACAGACAGACAGACAGACACACACACACACACACACACACGCACACACAGACAGACAAACACATACACACACACACACACACACACACACACACACACACACACACACAGACACACAGACAGACAGACACACAGACAGACAGACACGCACACACACAGACAGACAGAGACAGACACACACACACACACACAGACAGACAGACACGCACACACACAGACCGACAGACAGACACACAGACAGACAGACGCACACACACACACACACACACACACACACACACACACACACACAGACAGACACACACACACACACACACACACATACACACACACACACACACTTCACTGCATCTTCTTTATTCCATATTTTTTTTACAGGGCTGCAATTAATCAAACGTGATTATGATTTCAGATCCAAAAACGGAGCACTCGAGAAAATCGATTATTATGCACATTACGTTTTGCAAGTTACTCGCCTGCAGCTGTTGGCTCATGCTGGCGGACGCCACCGTGGAGGTGTTGGTGGTGCCGGTCTCGTGCGTCTCACAGGGCGGGTTGGAGCACACTCTGCCGTTGCCGCCCATGGTTGCTGTGGCGACGGTGGAGGTGTTGGTGGTGCCCGTCTCGTGCGTCTCACAGGGCGGGTTGGAGCACACTCTGCCGTTGCCGCCCATGGTTGCTGTGGCGACGGTGGAGGTGTTGGTGGTGCCCGTCTCGTGCGTCTCACAGGGCGGGTTGGAGCACACTCTGCCGTTGCCGCCCATGGTTGCTGTGGCGACGGTGGAGGTGTTGGTGGTGCCCGTCTCGTGCGTCTCACAGGGCGGGTTGGAGCAGACCTGCGTCACTGCAGCATCATCAGAGTGACATCATCAACACACCTGATTCTGTTTATATTTTATCTACAACATAGAGTTTAGATTCTCTGCCCGAACCCAATATTTTCCGCCGCTATCCTCGGGCCAGGCCTGACCCTTGATCAAGCATTTGTGTTTTTTTAATCATTACTTTGTTAGCCTTATTCGGTGGGGAGAAAGCTCTGCCTCTCCAGCTCCTCCCGTAGCTCTGGGTGGATGTCCTGACCTGACTTGAGTGTGAGGTAAACTGGGCTACATCGTGTCTCCCCCCCTCTGCAGCACTATTGTCAGCCAGCGCATCAGCACGCAGACCGTGGTGAAGGACAGTATTAATTAGGTGATGGAGACCGTGGTGAAGGACAGTATTAATTAGGTGATGGAGACTGTGGTGAAGGACAGTATTAATTAGGTGATGGAGACCGTGGTGAAGGACAGTATTAATTAGGTGATGAGACCGTGGTGAAGGACAGTATTAATTAGGTGATGAGACCGTGGCGAAGGACAGTATTAATTAGGTGATGGAGACCAGAAAGTCTCCTATATGGTTCCAGGTCTTTGATTATGGTGCAGTCTTGATCTGTTCCCCTCACTATTCAGCTGAGGGAGCTATGGGTCGAGGTTTTTTTTACGTTTCTTCATTCGGATCCATTTGCGATCCGTTCCACTCTGACTAAACTAACAGCAGTTTACATGCTTCGTCCTTGTTGCATTATTCATTAAGATCATTCTAAACAGATTTCTGCAGTTCAAACAACTCTGAATTGTAGTTGAGAACGTCAGTTATAACGGCCCACGTATTAAAAAAATTGTCGCGTTTAAATCGGGCTCGGGCTCATAATTACAGTTAATGTGTCGGGCCGGGCTCGGACGCAACGTGCTCGGGCTCGGGTAGGGTCGGGCTTGATTTTTTTGGGCCCGATCTAAGCTCTACTACAACAGGCGTGGGCGATCGGGCCGTAGACGTAGCCTACGTACACGTAGCCTATGTAGACGTAGCCTATGACAAACATTTTAGTTGACTGAAATGTTATGAAGCCTGAACAGAATATGTAAGAATCCCTTAAATTGGCTGGAACGTTGTTTGTTGTATTTTGGTGCACAGCCTGTGCCCCTAGTGTTTGTTTGACGTTTAGGACCTGAAACCAGCACAAGCATCTCTAAATGAACAGTAGGGCGCAGACTCTAGATATTATTTCTATAACATCTGAAATTAAGTTAGTCAAAACGGCTTTATATTGGAGTAACTGGAGCTCGTGGAAGAAGTTTCTGTACCTGTAGCAGCTGCCGTGTCTCCAGCCTCTCCCGCTGCTGCTGCAGTAGTTGTAGCAGTAGTACTACTTCCAGGTTCTTCTGAAGTAGGAGAAGCCATGAAGGTGACGGGCAGATCCTGGACCAGCGGCTGAGCCTCGGCACCGCTCGGAGTCGTGATCAGAGTCACCTGCACAGACAGAACTGCAGCATTACTACTAGGGCAGGGTTAAAACCATCGATTCTCCCAATAAAACCCATGTTTGTCTGAGTGATCTCATCTCCATTCATAAAATCCGGTAATCAATCTTTTAATATCTGCCTTTTAAACCATGGATGGATAAGTTAAAAGTCCTTTAAACTAACTTTTTGGGGGTCAGTTCTTAATGTAAACACTAAACTAACCTAAAATAATTAAGAGTTGCTTCTTGCTTGTACAATTTAAAGCAGAAGTTCTCTTTTATTTATTTTTTTAACATTATTTTTTCGGGCATTTTTAGGCCTTTATTTTCACAGGACAGATGAAGACACGAAAGGGTAGAGAGAGGGGGAATGACACACAGCAAAGGGCCGCAGGTCGGAGTCGAACCTGCGGCCGCTGCAGCAAGGAGTACACCTCTATATATGTGCGTCCGCTCTACCAACTGAGCTAACCCGGCCACGCAGAAGAAGTTCTCTGAGTAAATAAACGGTTCTACCCAAACCAAATTACTGCGGAAGTACAGTGCAGAGACAAAACTACAGTATTACTAAAGTACAGAGCCTTCAGTCTCGTTACCTGTTTTGGTCCGGCTGCTGCGGTTGCTGTGGTAACCTGGTTGGCGAGCGTGGCGATGGTGGAGACGCTTCCTGTTCCTGTCCCCAGACTGGACATACCTGAGACACAAACACACCTGTCAGTCCGTTCCTTACAGCCGGCTCAGCGCCCGTCTCCGTGTCTGACGGCTGTTTACCTGTGGTTCCCTTGACGACCAGCGTGGTGACGGCCGGTTTGGTGCCGACAGCTCCCGATGACACCAGTCGGACTCCGCTCATGGGGACGGTCCGGAGGATCGTACCAGGCATCCCTGGAGCGCCTTTCAGCACCACCTGAAACACACACATACACACACACACACACACACACTTTTAAAAATCCACTCTGCGCTCACATGCTTTAGTTAGCTATATAGCTAGCGGTTACCCGTGTGTGTGTGCGTGTGTGTTACCTGTGTCTGTGTGTGTGTGTGTGTATGTGTGTGTGTGTTACCTGTGTCTGTGTGTTTTTGTGTTACCTGTTTCTGTATATATGTGTGTGTGTGTGTGTGTGTGTGTGTGTCTGTGTGGGCGTGTGTGTTATAGGTGCATGCGTTACGTGTTTGTGCGCGTTTGTGTGTGTGTGTGTTACCTGTGTCTGTATGTGTGTGTGTGTGTGTGTGTGTGTGTGTGTAGGGCTCCAGACTAACTTTTTGCCTTGGTCACACTAGTGCGCCTAACTTTTTTTTATGTAGGTGCACCAGCACAAAATTTAGGTGCACCCAATTTTTTCCTTGCGTCGCCGTTAACGCCACAATTTCAAAGTCACCTTTTTATCACGCTATATATCACCATATAAAATCATATATATTTATTATGTCAATTATTTTAAAACAAGAATAAGTAGTTGGTACATTTTTTTTTTTTATTTGAAGCCCAATTCTACTGTACTCAAAGTCTTATAGCGCCCCCCCCCTTGCTGTCAAATGCCCCTCAGATGGCCAACACCTGTCATCTGGCCTTCTTCACCTTTGGCCTTGGCTAAACCAGCTTCCCACACTCCCTAGCATCAAAATTCTCCAAACTGGGCCCCTCCACACTGATTCTTATCAGATCTTCCATTAGACCAGGACTAAAAATCATATCTCTGTATTTGTTTTTATCTCTTCTCTTTACAAAGTGAGCTAAATGTTCAGTTTTAAGTCAAAGACACTTTTCACAAGCTCTTTTATTAATACAGATGTGATTAAAATAAAATGCAAAGACAGGGTTTCCTGCCCAATTTGAAAATATACAGCTGCAACACATGTAAATTATCTGAAATAAATAGACTGGGATATATTTAAAAATATATATCTCTGAGAAAGCTCCTTCACTTGTTTTCAACAACAATAACAGACCCGGATAGCCCAGTAGCAATCAGCGGCGTTACATACGTCTTGTGTATGAAATGTCTGTATCGTCCCTGGCTGCGCTGCATTTTTATGAACTATGATAATGTGGCCGTGGGTCACATCTCTCGCCCAGGTCCAGCAGGCTCCGTCTCACACGCTATTACTCAACCAACTGAAGTTAGTTCCATTCAAATAACTTCTTCTGTGTTTTTCGCCGTGGCGGCCGCAATAACAGAGAGTTACCAGCGGAAACACTGGTACCAATACAGGTTTCCCTCTCAGACTTAACAATATATAGCTGTATTAATAACAATTACAACTGTAGACAAATGTCAGCAGTGTGGACCGGCGGTGCTGTGTCTGTCTGCATGTTGCAGGGGGGCCGTGTGTGAGTGAATGGGGGGCGGGGCTGCGCGGAGGAGAGATCCAATCACAGGCACGGCTTTACAGAAGAAATGGGTCACGTAACGCAACATTAAACCATATCAATATAAACGACATCGCTTCGTTAGTGGAGAGGCAGCGGATAAGAGGACGTTAGAACCAAATTGGTCGCACTCTAGAGCCCTGGTGTGTGTGTGTGTGTGTGTGTGTGTGTGTGTGCACGTGCGTTACCTGTGTGTGTGTGTGTGTGTGTGAGTCTGTGTTATGGGTGCGCATGTTACGTGTGTGCGCGTGCGTGTCTGTGTGTTACCTGTGTCTGTCTGTCTGTCTGTCTGTCTGTCTGTGTTACCTGTGTGAGCCCCTGCTGGCCGGCTGCAGTGATTTTGGGGACGGTGGAGATGATCTTGCCGGCAGTACCTGGCGTCATCATCTTGGTGGTCAGGATGGTGAACGGACTGTTGCCACCTGTAGGGGGCGGAGCCTCACTCAGTCAATCTTCACACCCAACATTAAAGCAGCTCAGGTGTGTGTGTGTGTCTGTGCCGTACCTGCCCCCCCCTGCAGCGCCGACATTGGGATGGTCTTGATGTAGGTGGTCCCCGGTTTGGAGGTTGCCGGGGCGACGCCCAGGATGGTGGGTTTGGCTGTTGTGGCTCCGGCCTGCGCGGTGCTGAGAACGGCGGTCTGTTTGCCGTCTGCTGAGGTCACCAACTTCAAGATGGTTCCTGCTGGGAGGCCGCCCTTCGCCTGATACCGAGAGAGAGGGGGGGGTTAAAGGGTCATTCTAACATTTTCGACCTATTTTCCTATGCATTGGTGTCTAAGTGGAGCCTGGATGCCAGCCGAACTTAGCCCCGCCCACAACATTTGAGGTCGGGAAGTTCGGTCTGGACTTGATCCGTTGTGGAGCAACTATGCTCCAACCAGAGCTGTTTGGACCAATCAGATTGTCAGGGCGGGCTTTATACGATGATGGACAGATGATCAACAGTAATCAACCACGTCACCAAAGAGCGCTTGGGTTGAATTCGTTTACAACAAAGATGGCCGCTATCGCGTCTGTTTTAGAAGATATCAACAGCACATTCATTTTAAAAGAGGAACAGAGAACCACGATCACGGCATCTGTCGATCAGTCCTACGGGATTCAAGAGTTTAATTTATCAGCTACGTGACATACTCTGTTGCTCTGATTGGTTGTAGGTCTATCTGTTGCTCTGATTGGTTGTAGGTCTATCTGTTGCTCTGATTGGTTGTAGGTCTATCCAGTGTGAGTTCAGAGGCATTTCCTTTCCTGGTTGGGTTGAAACACGCCCCATAATCCCAGCCCAACGGAGCAGAATTACTCATATTCTGACTAGAATCTGAGTATGACCACGTCAGGCTAGTCTAGGGGACTAAAAAACAAAAACCTTTGAACTTGGTCTAGTATTGAGCGAGACGCTGTAACTGGCGAAGTTCCTCTTTAACCTGTAACCAGTACCTGGAGGATCTGGGTGACTGGGCTGCTCCCAGCCTGAACAGTGAGCGCTCCACTCTGGACTGGCTTGGTGTGAACCACGGTCATCATCTTCCCCAGGTTACCAAGGTTACCGATCTGAAACGTAACCAATAAAGTTTTCCTCTAGTGACCAGGCAGGCAGCGACAGACGAAGTGTTCAGATCCTTAACTTAAGTAAAAAAGTGCCAACAGGTGACATCACTCACCAGAGTCCCGCCTCCGCCCATGCTGAGCGGACTGTTAACGAGCGTGATGGTCTTTGTGACTCCGCCCACCATCGTGGTGACCACCTGAGCCTGCTGGGACACCGTCACAGTGCCCGACTTGTGCACCGTGATGATTGGCCGGCCGGGGGTCCCGGGGGTGGAGACCACAGAGGTCCCGCCCACCTGAGCGGCAGCGGTCTTCAGCATCCGAGTGGCCGGGTTACTCACCTGAGACACACAGAAGAGAACAGGTCTGACTGAATGTCCCGCCCACAACGCTATCTGGCTCTCTGTTACTGGCTGGTATGTTGAAAGATTCTCATTTATTAAAGAATTACTTAAAATGCCTTTCCTTTATTAGGTTATATATCTTTTTTGTGCATGTTACAGGTTTACAAAGTGATAAAGCCCAAAGGGACTTACCATCTCCAACAGAAAACACTGTTCACAAACTGCTCCAAACAGCTCTATTGTAGTCCAGCCTTTACTTCAGAGACAAACGTGGTCACTTTGGAACACACGTTATAATGCTCACCTAGCTGCTAGCATGGCACGCCCTCATACTCTGCTTCTGACTGGCTAGTAGTCCTTACCTAGGTACTGTCAGGGCACGCCCTCATACTCTGCTTCTGACTGGCTAGTAGTCCGTACCTAGTTACTGTCAGGGCACGCCCTCATACTCTGCTTCTGACTGGCTAGTAGTCCTCACCTAGGTACTGTCAGGGCACGCCCTCATACTCTGCTTCTGACTGGCTAGTAGTCCTTACCTAGCTACTGTCAGGACACGCCCTCATACTCTGCTTCTGACTGGCTAGTAGTCCTTACCTAGCTACTGTCAGGGCACGCCCTCAAGCTCGAGCTCAACACACAGGGTGAAAAGAGGAGCTGCAGCAATGTGCAGTACAACAAAAATATGTTTTTTGAAAATTAAACCATGTAAACCTATTCTGATATAACCTCTAAATACAACTTTTTTTTGAAAACGAGCATAATATGAGCACTTTAAAGCATTTAAACAAAGGTTTGTGTTGGACTTTGTAACATTCCAACATCTTAATTTTGACTTAAAGATTTTCATTTTCACTGTAAATGCATATCAGTTCCAAATAGCCGTTATATTAACTACTAATAATCGGTATGGGCCTTGAAAAACCAGCACGGGTCGACCCCCTAGCTGGTATTATTGTAACTGCAGCAGCTACTTTGAGCGGCAGACTGCTGGATCCTGAACTCACAGCCATGGTCTTTACTAGGGTTGCTCCTGCAGGGACGTTCATCATCGTCGCCGTGGACGGGGGCATCTTCTGAGTCGCTGCAGCTGCCGCCGCCAGAGCCGCCATGCCGCTCATCTGAGGACTGCTTCCTATTGGCTGAGAGCAGACAGGAAACGGGAGGGAGGTAAGAAAGAGCTCAGAGTTGCTCAGTTGTCTTGGAGATTGATAAATTATCATGCGAGTACTGAGGTGGTCATATATCCACATAACTGAAGTTACGTACTTATTTAAAGGGTAGTTTCACCCTATTTTCCCAGGCATTTCTGTCTAAGTGACTAATGTGAACAAAAATATTTGAAATTGGTCGAGTATTAAGTGAGAAATCTGTAACCGGCAGCTGAGAACCGGGCTTTTTGTTAAAGAGTAAGATCCTTTTTGTTCAACATTCAACAGGCCCGGAATCACCATCACCAAACTCCACCAGACTCCATGTAAATAATCAGGACTTTTAGCGTGTATAGAGCCAGCATATCTCCACATGTAAATGGGTGAATTAAGGGATTATTTCAACCAAACCAGAGTGGTGATTGTTGGAACAGTGGAAAGATGAACCAAGACGGCTTTTGATAGTTTTATTTTGTTTCTGTCCACTTTGAATGAAGTGTGTTTTACGATGATAAAATTACTGATTATTTACATGGAGTCTGGTGGGTTTGGTGATGGTGATTTCAGGGCTGTTTCATGTTAAACTAAAAAGGATCTTACTCTTTCCATAATGTTGTCAGACACTTAGAATAATAATCTGAGTTTGTCAGATTATTTTTTGGGGCTTTTCCCTTTATTGACAGTGGATAGACATGGAAGGGGGCGAGAGATGGGGATGACGCACAGCAAAGGGCCGCAGGTCAGATTCCAACCCGGGCCGCTGCAGGACTCAGCTAACATGGGGCGAACGCTCTTACTGGGTGAGCTAGAGGCCGCCCCAGAAACAGAACTTTAAGTTGACGTAAATTGACGGTGCCTGTTAAGGCCCTGACACACCGAGCCGATAATCGGCCGTCTGACAGTCTGGCGAGGTCGGTGACTCGAGTCTGTTCGGTGTGTTCCGTGCCGTCATCCGTTAAAGGAGCCGTCGGCATTCATTTTGGCCGACCTGACTTGCTGGATCGGAGGGCGGGCAGTCGGACTCAATGACCCATCTGATTGGTGGAGAGCTAACCCGGAAATGACGAGCGGGATGAGCGTGACTAGAGTCTCTCAAAATCTGACGAAAATCTTTTAAACTGACCTTTGTTGATCTGAAATGAAGACAGATTCAGCAACTGTACGGCCTATTTCTCTCTTAAAATGTGGTGATGAAAATGGGTGTTCTGAGGCACTTTTTTGACCAACTCGGGGAGACTGATCAGTCCGACTGCCTTTTCTTGCCGAAGGTCGGCCGTCGGGTTGGCGTGTCCGAGCCTTTAACGTAGGACTGGGCAATATTTCAATATTATAATCGAGATCGTGATATGAGACTAGATAACGTCTTAGATTTTGAAGAATTGTAATATCGTTACATGGTAAGTTTAGTCTTTTCCTGGTTTTAAAGGCTACATTACAGTAAATTGGTGTAATTTTCTGAATTTACCAGACTGTTCTAGCTGTTCTATTATTTGCCTTTAACCACTTAGACATTATATCCACATTATGATGGTTATTCATCTAAAATCTAAATGTGGAAGATATTTTGTGAAAGCACCAATAGTCAACACTACAATTTCGTTGCAATATCGACATCGAGGTGTTTGTTTGTTGTTCAAAAATATCGTGATATTTGATTTTCTCCATATCGCCCAGCCCTACGTTAACGTTACATCGTAGCTTGTTTCCCCGCTGCCGACTGCAGCGATCTTGTTTAATACTGGACTCCATCCGCTGAGGAAGGCCACAGGATACCAAAGTCATACCAACATGTGCGTTTAAAACGAGATAAGAATCACGAAGGTGTCTTTACCGGCCCCTGACCGGCCTGAGCAGGTACCACCATACGAACGCCGGCAGGAAGTGTCGTCAGGGCGACCTGGGGTTTGGGCGTGGCCTGTCTCACTGTGACGATGGAGGCGCCGCCTGCTGTTGCCCCCGGAGCTGCTGCCACCTTCAGGACCGCTGCAGAAATACAGGAAACGAATTAGGGACATCCAGGTCAACCTGCTCTACGCACAGGGTTCAACAATAAGGGTTGTAAATACAACCAACTTGCCCAAGTTACCAAAAACTTTCTATCATTGTTTCCGATTATCATCGTATCATAAATTGCGTTATACAGTGTTGGAACCTGCTTACAGTTTCACAATGATTTCCAGGTCTTTTAAATAATAATAATAATAATAATAATAATAATAATAATAATTAGGGCTGTCAGCATTAACGCGTTAATCGTGATGCGATTAAGGGCCGAGCATAATGCGTTAATTTTCGTGGTGCATTCAAAGTTGTTGTTAAATCAAAATGTGTCACTAGATTAAATATATAATAAACAAATACAAATCTTAAAATCAAGTTCATAAAGTAACTTTCTTTGCATTCATTTGTAAGATTATAAAGACAGTACACGCCGTGTTTGAGCTATGTTACTGGTTACTGGTTGCAGTAACCAGGTTGACTGTTTTCCCAAGCTGGCGCCTGCCTGTATACGTGAACGCTACAGTCTTTATAATCTATCTATTTAATAAACTGTCTGTACACTTACAAAGTTCTCAATGCCTCGGTTTACATGTAGGGACCCTCATTATGCTACCGTGGAAGTGTGGTGCTATTTTGAGCCTTGTTAGTGGTGTAGAAATAGTGATTTACCCTGTGCCCCGAAAGCTAGCGTTAGAAGCTAATCAGCGGTTCACGCTAGCTTGTTTCAAGCTACAAACCCATTTGATTAGCATGACAACATGTCCCAGAGAACGGTCGACTCGGTACACATATGTTATTAACCCCTAGGTTCATTTTGGTGGAATTGTCCTTCTTCGTTGAACCCTGACGCAGATACTGTGTGTGTAAACCTACCTGGTGCTTTAGCGGCGGCTAAAGAGGCAGCGGGGGATTGGACCAGCGTGAGGCCGGACAGCGGGACACCTTGGTTGGCCGGTGCCGTGGCGACGGGGGCAGGGCTCTTGGGTGTGGCCGTGGGGACAGGGTTGGGGGCGGGGCTAGAGGCAGGCGTGGTGGGAATGTCGTACTTCTGCAGCTGCAGCAGGTAGGTCTCGGCGGTCTGCGACGGTCCCCAGCTCACCTCCAGAGACGCCGTGTTGGCCCGGACCAGCTGCACCCGAGAGGGAGCGCAGGGACGCTCTGAGGACAGACACGTGGGACAGGGTCAAGCTTCGGTTACACTCCGGCGTGACCGTGGCGCGGGCCTCCGTAGATGGCTGGCGCGTGCTCTGCGAGCTTGCAACCTCGAGACTTTCACACATCACCACGTCATTTATTAATATGTATTTGTGTCTAAATGACATATAAACATCTTTTCCTATTCTATTTTGCCTGGAAACGCTTCCAACACGCTTGCGTGTGGCGTGAAAAATAGGCATCGGTCCTATTTCTAGCATGCTATTTCGGTGCGGCTCGAGCAGCGCCTGAGACGGGCAGTATATAAGCTTTAACCTGTTAACATGGGAGCCAAAATAAAAACGGACAAGCCACGCAGCTGACACGCTCACGCCACACAGCTGACACTCTCACGCCACACAGCTGTAACGCTCACGCCACACAGCTGTAACGCTCACGCCACACAGCTGACACTCTCACGCCACACAGCTGTAACGCTCACGCCACACAGCTGTAACGCTCACGCCACACAGCTGTAACGCTCACGCCACACAGCTGTAACGCTCACGCCACACAGCTGACACTCTCACGCCACACAGCTGACACTCTCACGCCACACAGCTGACACGCTCACGCCACGCAGCCAGCGTGTACTCGGCCTTATGCTCAACACACTGTTCATTGCGGTGTTCTCGGAAACGCCAGGAGGCGTACAAACAAAAATAATCAAGAGGCAATAAGCAAGACAAGAAGTAGAAGAGAAGAATTAAGGAGCGGTAGTAAAGGAAAGTAGGGCTGAACGATTTTTGAAAATAATCTAATTGCGATTTTTTTCCCAAATATTGCGATTCGATTTTTTTTTTAAGCTTTGTCTTCTGTATTATTCAACAAAGACAAACAATAAATCATTTTATAGTATGAACAACACACAATTACACACTAGACAGTTAAAAAAGTAAAAATATAGTATATACACACACACACACCAGTGTAATTTTTTACAGTGCACAGAGAGGAGCTGCCTCCAGCCCCTCCCCCTCGGGAAGTTGCGTGCTGCCGTGTGTACTTGCTCTGAGAGGCTATCGTTACGTTAGCATGTTGCTGGTGTTCTTGCCGTGGGATTAACTGTACTAATAAAACTGTTGAAACCCCGCGGCCACGCTGCTGTGAAAGCTCCCCGAACGTCATTTATCAGTCTGGTTGTTACCCCTCTCAGTGGCAGCTCCTCCACTCATATCTTTATAACGGAGCTAACCGCTAACCGGAGCTAACCGCTAATCAGAGCTAGTTGCCAACCGAGCCTTCAGGTCTGCGTTCCTGTATCCATTAACTGCACGTATGGACTCAAACCAGAATAAAACCCTTCATTTTATTAAAATGGCTGTAAAAGTTTTAAACTACAACTCAGAGTTGTTTGAATGACAGAAATCAGCTCAAGGTACGGCGTAGCGTTAGCGTGCTAGTTGATGCTTTCTCTGTGGAGTGCAGACTGATTTGCTCTCGCGAGTCATGTGACCAAATCGCAGCCTTTGCAATTAGGAAATCGCGTTTTAACATATCGCGATATTATCGCAAATGCAATTAATCGTTCAGCCCTAGTGGTAAACACATTCATGATCAACACTGACGTACCTCCAAATACAGGTGGGCCTTATGGAGATAATCAAATATCACAATATTTTTTTGACCAAATACATCGAAGCCGATAATCCGGGAATATTGTTGGGTTGACTACTGGTGCTTTCACATGATAATCATCCTTCATAACCAGGAAAAGACCACATATTTAAAGCGTAACTCGCCAAAATGTAACCTAGGGTCTTTTTGTGAATGTACCTGAGTCAAACTTTCGTTTAAAAGCATATTTAGGACGGAAGCACCACTTTTTAAGATTGACCGTATTTTCGTTTTGGGAATTTTGGAATTGTTACAGCTCTAGTGGTGATGTAATTTGTTCACAGTAGTTCTCACCTGTCTCCAGGTACCACAGGTCCTTGCAGCACACCTGGTTGTTCCAGGCCTTTCTGTAGCCGTCTCTGCCGCTCCAGATGTAGAGTCTGGAGTTGATGGCCACACTGCAGTGACCTGCTCGGGCTCTGGGGAGGTTCTCCTCCACGCTGTCCATCAGGACCGTCTCCCAACACATGGTGTCTACAGACAGACAGACAGGTAGTCAGTCAGACAGACAGACATGTAGTGAGACAGACGGACAGGTAGTCAGACAGACAGACACGCAGTCAGACAGACGGACAGGTAGTCAGACAGACGGACAGGGAGTCGGACAGACGGACAGGGAGTCAGACAGACAGACAGGGAGTCAGACAGACAGACAGACAGGGAGTCAGACAGACAGGTAGTCAGATAGGTATTCAGACAGACAGGTAGTCAGATAGACAGACAGACAGGGAGTCAGACAGACAGACAGACAGACAGACAGACAGGTATACAGACAGGTAGACAGACAGACAGGTATACAGGTATTCAGGTAGTCAGACAGACGGACAGGCAGTCAGACAGACAGACAGGGAGTCAGACAGACAGGTAGTCAGACAGACAGGTAGTCAGACAGACAGGTAGTCAGATAGGTATTCAGACAGACAGGTAGTCAGATAGACAGACAGGTAGTCAGACAGACAGTCAGACAGACAGGTATACAGACAGGTAGACAGACAGACAGGTATACAGGTATTCAGACAGACAGGTATTCAGACAGACAGGTAGTCAGACAGACAGGTAGTCAGATAGACAGACAGGTAGTCAGACAGACAGTCAGACAGACAGGTAGACAGACAGGTAGACAGACAGGTAGACAGACAGACAGGTATACAGACAGGTAGACAGACAGACAGGTATACAGGTATTCAGACAGACAGGTAGTCAGACAGACAGACAGGTATACAGACAGACAGAGAGACAGGTATTCAGACAGACAGGTAGTCACATGGACAGACAGACAGGTAGTCAGACAGACAGACAGGTATACAGACAGACAGAGAGACAGGTATTCAGACAGACAGACAGTGTCATCCTCCTCATGTCACTAATCTTTGAGAAGTCAGGCTACATCCACACTGCTACGTTTTGGTTTAATAACAGATATCTCCAGTCAGTCTCATCGGTTAGGGAGCTTACAGACCTGAAGGTGAACAGTTCCACCTCGGCCTCGCTCCAACATAATAAATCCCATCTCAGCTCTTACTTCACACCGTTGTTGTTCGTTCTCCACAGTATTTTCTATATTTTTAACTTCTACATCCATGATTTACAACCGCAGAGTAACGGCCCAGTGTGTGTGAATGGTCATGTGATACGTGATGTCAGACGTGTTAATACGGACGGAGATCAGTTCTGCTACTGGAGCTGAAACTCTTGTGTGGATGGAGATTGATTTTTGTCTCAAGGCGCCGTTTAAAAAAGAAAACGTGTAGATGTAGCCTGAGGGTGTGTGTGAACATGTATTACTCTGTGTGTGTGTTAGTGTGTGTGTGTGTGTGTGTGTGTGTGTACCTAGGTTGAGACAGGCCAGTGTGTTGGTACACTTCCACTCCTTCTCGTGAGTCGCCACTTTGACATCATCCATCACCAGAGGAACCCAACCTCCAAACACATACATCCTGACAGACAGACAGACAGACAGACAGACAGACAGAGAGAGAGAGAGAGAGAGAGAGAGAGAGAGAGAGAGAGAAAGACAGACAGACAGGAAGACAGGCAGAGAGGGACAGACGGAGAGAGAGAGCGAGACAGACAGACAGGGACAGGCAGAGAGAGAGAGACAGAGAGAGAGACGGAGAGAGAGAGAGAGACAGACAGACAGACAGAGAGAGAAACAGAAAGACAGCGACAGACAGAAAGGCAGAGAGAGAGACAGACGAGAGATTCCAGCATTAATGTCCAATTAAAAGATGCATCAACGTGTGTGTGTGTGTGTGTGTGTGTGTGTGTGTGTAGTATTACTTGTTGTTGATGGTGGTGGCAGAGTGCAGGCTGCGGGGGAGGGGTGCAGATCCATTAAGGTCCGGTTTACTCCACGTCAGAGAGTCTGTGACACCATCAGAGAACAGGAACCATCAGAACACATGTCAGACTACTAATATCAGTCGCGTCTCACCTGTCGGACATTTCTCACCTATGTGGAGCACCCACAGGTCTCCCAACCGGCAGCCGCTCATCCCTCCATAGATGATGAGTCTGTTGGCTGAGCGCCCGCTCGACGCTACGGCCGTGTGACTCTCTCTGGGCGGCGGCGGCAGACCCGAGGTCTGCGGGATCTCCCAGCCGACCACGCTGGAGCCTGGCCGCAGCTCCAGACTGTACAGGTCGTTCAGATACCTGAGAGGGACAGGTAAAGACAAGGGATGCTCTGAAACCGGAACAACAGGTAGGCTACTCGTCTATAGGGTTGGGTACCGAAACGCGGTGCCAATATGGCACCGGTTCCGACCTAAACGGTAGTAACGAGACCGAATAAGAACGAAAATTTCGGTGCCTGACTTTACACTCCACTCAACAGCTAACGTTAGCCTCCCTTTAGCTAGCAGCTGGATTAAACAGGGTTAAAATGCTGACAGCTAACGTTAAACAGTGTAAAATGTGACTGTATTTCAACAGTCTGCTCTGCAGCGCAGCAGATTCCGACGTCGGAAAAACACAGACGGTGCGTTCACTGAAACTGGTAACCTACAGCCTCGCGGTGCATTCAAAGTTATTGTAAAATACCCTTTTCCCATCTGGTGGTTGTTTTTGTCAATCAACAGCAGTTTACTGGTGAAATAAGTTATTGTTTATTATAAGTTATAGTTATTACATTACTATTAAATCATTTAATTTTCACCATATGGCCGTAGTAATAAACAAGTTGTTCTTAAATGTCGCCGACTGTTGTTTAGTACTCTTCTTTCTTTTTTTTTTTTACTTTCTTAAAAAGTATTGGTTCAGGCACCGTTTAGGCACCGGCACCGTTTTAAAAGTACCGCTTTAGCACCGGTATCGGAAAAAAACCAAACGATACCCAACCCTACTCGTCTATAAGCTAGTTTTGGGTCTGACGGTGGAAGTGGTTCAGGTACCTGAGGACTAGAGGTGTTGAAATTAAACAAATAATCGATGCATCGAATCGTGGACATGGACGATGCTGCACCGATAATGGGCAGGCTCATAAATCGATTATTTAATGTAGGCCTAACTACCTTTCTGTTGACATATTCTGGTATGTTTTGCACATTCAGGAAGTGCCGTGTGCTCAGTGCTGTTTTATATTTAGTATTAGCATTAGTATTAGAGCACTGCAGAATGTTTGGTTGTTGAAGCTTGAAAAGCTATGAATTAAACATCCTATATGGCTTTAGTAGAAAAATGTATTTGATGCATCGAGATATCGAATCGCTGACATGATCATCGTAATCTAATCGAATCGGGAGATCAGTGAAGATTCACACCTCTACTGAGGACTAGGGTTGGGTAAAGAAACCCGCTGCCTAAACGCCCGGTATCTACCGGATCGAATGTCAACGCAGATTTCGGTGCCACTTAAATGCCCCTCGCTGCCCTCTGGTGCTCCGAAACTGACGTTAACAGGCAACAGAAGCATCACTGCAAGTGAGGCTAGTTACCGCTACACTTGGCAGCAGGTAACGTTAGCCTACCGTTAGCTAGTAGCTGGATTAAACACGGTTAAAATGCTGACAGCTAAACGGTCTAACGCAGGGATCTTCAATAGGGGGTCCGGTAGGGGTGGGGGGAAAAAAATCGATACAGCATAGTATCGCAATATTTTCCGTGGCAATACTGTATCGATACACAGACGCCAAGTAACGATCTTTTATTATATATGTGTTGGTCAGTTTGTCTGCTTGACAATCCCATTTTGTAGAAATGAAATTGAAGTGAGATGAACAAACAGAGAAATCTTTTTAGAAATCTATCTTTTTAGATCAAACAGATGTTGACAACGTTTTCATTTGGGGACATCATTTGAAATTGGGAAAAATTTGAAGTTGGAAAAAAGGTAATGAATTGCAATAAAAAAAATGATATATTGCAATATGTTTAAAATCGCAACAATATCCTATTGTGACATAAGTATCGTGATGATATCGTATCATCAGGCCTCTGGTGATTCCCACCCCTAGGGTGTCCTTGGAGTCAGTGCAGGGGGGCCTACAAATTGTTAAATTTTGAAAGTTTTTTCAAAAATTAAAAAGTGAACTCCAACATATTATTAGCAAACATAAATCCCCACTGCTAAGAGGCCCATAGGTAAGGTAGTCACTAAGGCCATTCACATACACAGTCCTAAGGGTTCACTGTGCTACATACTACTACTTATAAAATCATGCCAACAATTAGTAGGCTATTTGAATAGCTTAATATTCTACGCAAAAAAGGTATAAAGGCTTTAGGCGGCACTACACATTATTGTAGGCCCAGTTTATTATGCAACTTAATTTTATACAATATATGTAGTAAGGGGGGGGTCCCTGCTCCATCTCTCTTAGGGGTCCTTGGCTTAAAAAACGTTGAAGACCCCTGGTCTAACGTGTGGCTGTATTTCACTGGAAAGCATCCAAACACAGAGACGTCCAACATTCTGCAGCTGAAGACAGAGGACACTAGCTGCACTTTGAGAAACCATGGACACTGCTGGAGAAACAACACCAACAGGATTTACTGGTGCGTTCAATTGCACTTCGTAAATTCATGGTGCATTCAAGTGCACCTCAAGAAACTCGAGCTGTTGTTGTTAAGTACCCTTCTGCCATCTAGAGGTACTTATTTTCGTTGTTTAACAGCAATAGAGCATATGGCCTTAGCAATAAACAAGCTGTTCTTTAATGTCGCCAACTGACATTTCGTAGTAAGTGTAACTATCGTTTCAGGCACCAGAACTTTTTTTAAAGTATCGTTTTAGCACCGGTTTCGGAGGTTTCCTACCTGGGGATGTTGTTCTTGGGGTCTTCACTGTCATTGGCCAGTCCTCCAAACAGGTAACAGCAACTGCCAATCAGAGAGAAGCTGTGTCCGAGGCGGGGGCAGGGGGGCGGGCCATTCTTTGGAGCCTTGGCCTTCAGACGTTTCCACTCCCAACGACTCGCCTGAAGGACACACAAATAGTCAATCAGCAGCCCCCAGATGTTCCCCCAGATGTTGTGATGATATTCCCCATCACATCAGAACACTACCATCCAGCACATATTTCAAAAAGGCACACAAACTGTTCCTTCTCAACAGTCACACCTGTACACATTGATTTGTTTCATGCATTGTCCAAGTCTTGCTTGCACTGCCTGTATTGTTGTTTTTAGTTGTCTGTGTCTGTCTAGCCCATACTAATGTCCTGTACAAATGTTTCTTTCGTAACTGTGTTTAATGTTTTATGTTTCTGCAGAACAGGAACCTGCTGGAAACCAGTTTTTAAACTGAGTCAGGCCCTTTTATATTGTAACGTAATGTTACTTTTAACTTTCCTGTATAATAAATAGATAGATAGATAGAGATACTTTATTTGTCCCGAAGGAAATGAAGGTGTCCAATAGCTTATACACAACATACATACACATAGGCACACAGACATGACATCCACGCACACATACCTCAAAAAATACAAAGGAAGATCTCAATAGTGTGCCCTTACAGTAAAGTTAGATTGTAGCATGTTTAAAGGAGCGGTTTGGAAAAAAATGCAGAAAGGTGCAATGGTATCATAGTGCAAGATAGTGTCAGTGCAAATTAAATGTTCCCCCAGCCTCCAGATGTTCCCCCAGGGGTTTCCCCAACCCCAAGTGGTTTCCCCCCAGGCGGGTGTTTCTCACTGACCTGCAGCTCGTACAGGTCGCTGCTGTATTTGCCGTACTCCACCATCCCTCCAAACACCAACAGCCTCGTCCCGTCACATGCAAAGCCGTACGCTGCGCAGCCGGGGGGGACGTCGCCTCGCACTGCGGGGATGAACCACTGGTTGGTAGCTGCATGGAGGACAAAACAACAAAACAAACAGTCATTCTGCAGTAATTTTGTCAGTTTGCATGTGTTCATGTCATGTGTTATCATGGTATTATATTTTTATTACAGCTTTTAATGCAAGTTTTCAACGTCAACTTTCATGGTTTAATATTCAGTTTTCATGTCAAATTGTAATGTCAGTTTTCACGTTTGTTTTCAAGGCTATTTTAATGTTTTCATATCAGTTGTTTACATGTTCATGTTTCCACGTCTCCATCTCTTTTTGCTGCAGCACCAGAGGGGTGTGTCTCTGTGACGTCGCCATTGTTTTCAGTTAAAACGCGCCATTTCTCTCTGTTTCTGCCGGAGCCGCTCTGTTAGCTAAACAGCTAATCCTGTTAGCATGCGGATACTTCGTTAGCTTCAACGAGCAGGAGCTAACCTAGCATAGCTAGCTAACCCCCCTCTGTGGATTCCTGCCAGCCAGCATCAGTTTTCAATCACATACACATAATACAATATATAAACAAATGATATTAGCACGTTAGCTTCCAGTTAGCATTAACAGAAGCTAAACGTAGCACAGCTAGCACTTCCTCATATAGCTAGCTTTACGTTAGATGTGTATATTGTCCACACGTTACGGTACTTTATAGAGGTTTAAAGAGTTAAACCGGTACCGGTACCTGTGTTGTAGACGTGCAGCTCATCCACGATCCCCTCGTTCCCTCCGCCGAACACCACCATTAGCTCCTTGATAGCCACGGCTCGGTGTCCGTGCCGGGGCCGCGGAACTGGCCCGGTCCAGCCCAGGATGCGCTTCCAGCGGGGGTTCAGCACCGCGGGTTCGGATGCCATGACGCTACTGTCAGGGTCCGAGTCTCCCGGGTACAAAAAAAAATAAAAATGAAGTCGAGAGTAGTGTCGAAAAGATTGAAGTCTCCGGCTCGCTAACAGCGACTCAGGATTAGCATTGGCCTGCTAACTAGCTCCTGATGCTAATTAGCCGGCTGATTTGACAGAAGCTACGTAACGTTAGTTAGCTCTTTCTAACGGAACCACAGTGTGTTCCTGCGGACAGATTCAGTCTTGTAGAGCGGGTTAGGGTTCTGTGAATCCCTCTCCGGTGATCCAGTCTGTGGTTCTAACAGGGACCAGTGTGGTGTTAACTAGCCCAGAGACTGCAGCAGGCAGTCCGCCATTTTAGCCCGGTGAACACTAGTGCAAAGTCGGTAGCTCCTCAAGCTAACAGAAACAAAAAGAAAACAGAAAGACAGCTGCGGGTGAATGTGTTGCACAGCCGCTCCATGCATCAGTGTCAGGCGGTACCGTGGAGGCTGAGAGCTGCTGTTAAATGTGAAGAGCAGAGGGTCTGTGCGCCGGGCTGGGAGCCGCCATCTTGCTGCTAACGGCAACCAAACAACGCACAGAGAGAGAGGCTAGGTGGCTAACTGCTAACTGCTAACAGATCCACCGCAGGGTGGCAGTCAACACAGCGAAACGAATATGCGGAGACACTACAATATAATTTTCAATTTAGAGATTTTGGGCCATTTAATCTTCCTTAACATTTATTCTTTCTGACTTTATACTCCGCTACATTTCAGAGGGAAATATTGTACTTTTCATTCCACTACATTAAGCTCACAGATTTAGTTACTAGTTAGGCTACTTTACACATTAAGGTGTTTGCGCACACACACACACACACACACACACACACACACACACACACACACACACACACACACGCAGACAGACAGACACACAGACACACAATCTGACAGCTTTAGTTACTAGTTACTTTGCACATCAAACACATATAGCCTAGTTTATTAATTACAATGTTTTATTATGAACAAAACTATCAATATAACGGTCTACAAGTCCAGCTGAAATGTTAGCTGATTTAACACAACTGTTTTTTGATTGTTTCTAGTTTCTAAAATGTGAGGACTTTTACTTTCAATAGGCCTACTTTCAGCGGTGGAAGAAGTATTCAGATCCTTCAGTAAAAGTACTAATAGGCTACCACACTGTCAAAAAAAGTTACTCAAGTAAAAGTCTGTAAGTATCATCAGGAAAATATAGTTAAAGTATTAAAAGTAAAAGTAGGGCTACTCAATGCAGAAAAATCCTCCCATTGTAGAAAGTGTAAAGGATCCAACCAGTTGTGTGTTTAATGGTCTGGACTTGTAGCCGTTATATTGTCGGCTAGTTTACTTTATAATCAAACATCAGATTTTATAAACTACATGTTCTGTGTGCAGTAATCTTAATGTGTAAAGTAACTAGTAACTAAAGCTGTAACAGATGAATGTAGTGGAGTAACTAAAGTAACTAGTAACTAAAGCTGTAACAGATGAATGTAGTGGAGTAAAAAGTCCAATATTTCTCTCTGAAATGTAGCGGAGTAGAAGTAGAAAGTGGCATGAAAAGATAAGACTCAAGTAAAGTACAAGTACCTCAACATTTGGACTGAAGGTCTTGGTTACTTGGGGGACTACTTACTTGCAGTTTTTCGAAATCTTATCATTTTGACATACTAGAGTCAAAGGTTTTTACAGACGGAATCTTTTATCACTCCATAAATTTGAAAATACGTCCAACAGCCAAGAAAAGAAGTTATTCTGCATATTTAGTTTCCTTTAAGATCTTGTATTGACGGATGTCTTTTAACTGGAAGACAAACAACGATGCTTTATGATAGCCAGTCTTAATAGTAGATTGCATTTGATATCCAAGAAATGACTTTTGCACCTGAGGATTTTACTTTCCATTAAACCAGGGCTGTCAAACTGAACTTCACTAACAGCCAGATGTGTAGAGTTTATAGAAATGCTTTTATTTAAGAGAAAAAGTCAAATGTTCTGACTGTATTATTGCATGTCTCATAGTTTTAATAATCATAATATATATGGGTACCGTCTTTTGTTGTTGCTGTAATTACCCATTGAGATTAACAATGACCTTATTCAACCATTGTCCTGAGGCATCATGTTCGACATCGTTTTTCCATCAAGTCAGTTGTATAATCCGCATTATTTGACATTTAGCTGAATATACATAGGCTACTTTAAAGATTACAAGATTAACTCAGCCACTGTTGCCTTGGTTATTCTCCAGCAACTCCCATGAAGCCCAAATCACCTTATATTAATGAATGTGACATCTGCAAATGGTATACGGCAACAATTTGACATTCAAGGTAGTTTGTGATTTCGGCAAGTGTAGTCATAAGTCAAAAGCATTTTAGATATTTCAAAAGACAAACCGGTGTTCTCCCCTAGCTTTGTGGAAGACTTGTGTGTGTGCTGTGGTTTGGCAAACTTCCCCATAATTTGGTTTCTACGTGGGGTTCCGTCTCTGGGTTTTTGTGTCTTTGTGGTAGTTTTGCAACTCTTCACATAAGACCATTACTACCATCGGTCTAAAACATTGGAAAAGCAAGAGCAGTTAACTGAAAAAGCTTAAAGACAAACTTGCTAAAGAAGTCTTTCAATCAGATCTGAGTCTTAAGTTACATTAATTTGGATTAGGTGCTGCACCTAAACCGGTTATGTTAAACCTGTAACAGTGGCTCAGAGTACACCGTGTTCCAAATTATTATGCAAATTATATTTCAGATTTTCCTAAGTAGTCAATGCAAATGGCAGTATAACTTTCAAGTCACCAACCGTTAAGGCATAAGTCAAATTTCATTGAACAAACCACCCAATGAAAACAGGATGTATTTACTGCAACCATCCTCCCCTGACCTCAACCATAGTGAGAACCTTTGGAACATCCTCAAGCAAAAGATCTGAGGGTGGGAGGCAGTTTGCATCAAAACAGCAGCTCTGGTAGGATATACTGACATCCTGCAAAAAAATCCAAGCAGAAACTCTCCATAAACTCAAGTTCAATGGATGCAAGAATTGTGAAGGTGATATGTAATATCTGAAGAGCCTATAAAGGTTAAAGTCTATATAAAGCTCAAATGTGCTATGACATGAGCATTGTGTTAGTGACCTAAGATTAATGATTTTCCTCTCAGTGGAGTGATGTGTTGAAGAGGATGTTCCATTTGATTCTGTGATTGGTGGCTGAGTGGGATCAATGATTTTATGTGTACTGTTGGAGCCCCCCCAAAGAGACTCTGACCTCAAGGGACTCAGACCTTTACTTGCCAACTCACATCCATTTACTTTAACATATTACCTAAACACACCCCTTATAAACCATGTTCTTGCTGCAGCAAGACAGAGTGGCCGTTTTGACTGAGGTACTCTCCGGGCTTTCCATGAAAGTCTGAAAATTGATGCTGGAATCCAGATATCAAAGAAGCGGTCCTGTGTCAACAAGGACCTGGCTCTGTTAAGCTGTTTGAAATAGCTTTTGATTTCTGTAAATATGACCTCAATGCTGCAAATTCAGCAAATGACCATTTTCAGTTCTTTATAACCTATAAAATTTTGAAACTGTTGTGCATAATGTGGAACAGTGCATTTTGAATTTGGAAAAAAAAAAAAAAGTTCTCATTGGGTGGTTTGTTCAATGAAATTCAACGGTTGGTGACATGAAAGTTATATTTAGGGAAATCAGTGCAATATATAATTTGCATAATACTTTGGAACACCGTGTATAGTGTTCACACCTCCCTGTGGAAGGAGTATTAAAGACAGCAAACAATAGTGCAGTGAACTAAAACTTTATTTTGATATCAAACAGATTCCTGCTTAATAGTCCTCTCCGTCATCCTCCTCCTCTCCCACACTATCAGCGCCGACCTCTTCGTAATCCTTCTCCAGCGCCGCCATGTCTTCTCTGGCCTCCGAGAACTCTCCCTCCTCCATCCCCTCGCCCACGTACCAGTGGACAAAGGCCCGCTTGGCGTACATCAGGTCGAACTTGTGGTCCAGGCGAGCCCAGGCCTCGGCGATGGCCGTGGTGTTGCTCAGCATGCACACGGCCCGCTGCACCTTGGCCAGGTCTCCGCCGGGAACCACGGTGGGCGGCTGGTAGTTGATGCCCACCTTGAAACCTGTGGGGCACCAGTCCACAAACTGGATGGAGCGTTTGGTCTTGATGGTGGCGATGGCAGCGTTCACGTCTTTGGGCACCACGTCGCCGCGATACAAGAGGCAGCAGGCCATGTATTTGCCGTGGCGAGGGTCGCATTTCACCAGCTGATTGGTCGGCTCGAAGCAGGCGTTGGTGATTTCGGACACCGAGAGCTGCTCGTGGTAAGCCTTCTCCGCCGAGATGACTGGGGCGTAGGTGGCCAGGGGGAAGTGGATACGGGGATACGGCACCAAGTTGGTCTGGAACTCCGTCAGGTCGACGTTGAGGGCACCGTCGAAACGAAGGGAGGCGGTGACCGAGGACACGATCTGACTGATCAGCCGGTTCAGGTTGGTGTAAGACGGGCGCTCGATGTCCAGATTCCTGCGGCAGATGTCGTAGATGGCCTCGTTGTCCACCATGAAGGAACAGTCCGAGTGCTCCAGCGTGGTGTGGGTGGTCAGGATGGCGTTGTACGGCTCCACCACGGCCGTGGACACCTGGGGAGCCGGGTAGACCGAGAACTCCAGCTTGGACTTCTTGCCGTAGTCCACAGACAGACGCTCCATCAGGAGGGAGGTGAAACCAGAGCCGGTGCCACCGCCAAAGCTGTGGAAAACCAGGAAGCCCTGAAGGCCCGTGCACTGGTCCGCCTGGGGACAGATGGAGACGGCGATGGGACAACGCACATCACCCAACATTTGTTAATGCACCAGAGTAAGACAGACGGCTCATTTTCAACTGTAGTACTCGTTACCTAGCATACATGTCTTTAAAATAGAGCAACCAGAGGAAACCCCCAGATACTTTAATGCAAGTATAAGTGTAGTAGTAAAGAACAATCCTCCCATTTTAGAAAGGAAAAGGATCCAACCAGTTGTGCGTTTAATGGTCTGATCATCTCAGCTGGACTTGTAGGCCGTTATATTGTCGTACGTATACGTATTTTGTATTGTTGGCCATTTTCATTTATAATCCAACATCAGTTATAAACTACATGTGTTTTGTGTGCAGTAATCTTAATGTGTAAAGTAACTAAAGCTGTAACAGATTAATGTAGTGGAGTAAAAAGTACAATATTTCTCTCTGAAATGTAGCGGAGTAGAAGTAGAAAGTGGCATGAAAAGAAAAGACTAAAGTACCTCAACATTTGGACTGAAGTACAGTACTGGAGTAAATGTACTTGGTTACATTCCACCACTGCAGTGAGATAGACATTTCATTTAAAGAGTATCAATAGCTCCCATCTGGGTATCAAGGTGCCCACCAGTTTGCGGATCCTCTCCAGCACCATGTCGATGATCTCTTTGCCGATGGTGTAGTGTCCGCGGGCGTAGTTGTTGGCAGCGTCCTCTTTGCCGGTGATCAGCTGCTCGGGGTGGAAGAGCTGGCGGTAAGTCCCGGTTCGCACCTCATCTGGAGACAGATCACAAGTCACTTCAGGGTTTCACTCTTAAGTATCCAAGTCCTCGTTAATTCTAGCCAACATGTGTTCATATGATGCAACTGCTGACATCATTTCCATCCATTTTTTAACATCTGGGGCGACTGTACTCTTCCAAACAGAATTGTTCGAGCAGCTGTGACCATCCCAACTTTTAAAACCCCTCGTTCATATTTAGATATATTTGACATTTCTATGTCTTGGTGCTACAGGTACCACCACACCCAGCCATTTACTCAGAAAACCTCCATCAATGCATTCTTGTTGGGACTAAATTTACCCTTTGTGATACAGTCCCTTATTTGTAAATATTTCCAAAAATTACCTTAATATTCCAGATTATATTTTTACATAATATCAGCAAACATGAACACTCCCTCCACACACAGGTCACTTATTGTGTATCCCTCTTACAAGCCATTGATTGCAATAAACTTTCAACCTTCCAATGTTTTATCATTCTAGACATTTCAAATGATTATATTAATATCTATAATTTATTATTTTATGAATATAGCATATTCCTAAATTGCACATCAATTGTGCATTAGGATTTCACTTCATGTTTACTGGTCCCTCCCTGCCTTGCTGCATCAAATGCATTCTCCTGTTACAGTAGCTTGACTGTGGGGCTAGCCCCTCTCACAATGCAAATTGAATGTCAGAAAATATTAATGTGCATGCTTAAGAGTGTGATCAATGTAGATCACAAGAATTTGATGCCTAGTGGGGCTGACAGCCCGTAGCCCCACTACAGCATCTTTTTTTTTATATTTCACACTTGTTTAGGAAACTGTATCGAAGTAACGGTACTGAATATTTTGAACTATACTTAAATCTGACGTCTAAGGGCATTTTTACATATCTTCTTAAATTTACCTTTTTAATATTTGCATATAACTGATCCGTGTTTCAGATCAAAGTATCGTGACGCCCACATCTGTCGCCTTGGCATCTATACATTGAATGATTTTACCGATGACCGTGGACTCCAGGTCCACAAAGATGGCCCTGGGGCTGTGCTTCCCAGCGCCGGTCTCACTGAAGAAGGTGGTGAAGGAGTTGTCCCCGCCGCCGGCCGTCTTATCCAGCTTCTGTCCGTCCGGCTGGATCCCGTGCTCCAGGCAGTAGAGCTCCCAGCAGGCATTGCCAATCTGGACACCGGCTTGGCCAACGTGCATCGAGATACACTCCCGCTGGAGGAAGACAAAGTTTTAACATTTACCAGCAGCGGAGGAAGAAGTATTCAGATCCTTTACTTCAGTAAGCGTTCTAATACACTGTTAAAATACTCCGTTACAAGTAAAAGTCCTGCATTGACAATGTTACTTTAGTAACAGTAAGTATCATCAGGAAAATGTAGTTAAAGTATTAAAACATTGTAGAAAGAGTAAAGGATCAACCAGTTGTGTATTTAATGGTCTGATCATCTCAGCGTGACTTGTAGCCGTTATATTGTCGACTAGTTTACTTTAGAATCAAACATCAGATTTTATAAACTACATGTGTTCTGTGTGCAGTAAAGTAACTAGTAACTAAAGCTGTAACAGATGAATGTAGTGGAGTAACTAAAGTAACTAGAGCTGTAACAGATGAATGTAGTGGAGTAACTAAAGTAACTAGAGCTGTAACAGATGAATGTAGTGGAGTAAAAAGTCCAATATTTCTCTCTGAAATGTAGCGGAGTAGAAGTAGAAAGTGGCATGAAAAGAAAATACTCAAGTAAAGTACCTCAACATTTGGACTGAAGTAAATGTACTTAGTTACATTGCCAGACATGTATACCTTTCGTCCGTGTCTAGTACGACGCTTGAGATGATGACCACATGTTAAAGACAACTCAAATCTAAAAAGGTCTAAAAAGGAGGAGACCAAAAAAGATATGAAAGGACTCTTCTGTAAGGAAGCAGATAAACCCATCAGGACCAGATCACCGACACATGCTGCACATTCACACACCGTCTTAAATTTAATCTCTTTATTCACACAAACAGCTGCTTATTAGAGCTGCATGATAATAGAATGTAATCGTGATTTTGATTGATTTGCGATACAAGTCACGATATTAGAGAGTGATCATTTGTGTATTGTTATTAAAAATTTAAATTATAGTGTAATTTTTCTGAGGATCTGTACAAAAGTTCTACAGTCCGTAGGACACCACTTACAGGCTGGGACGTCTCTGCAGCACCTAAATAATTAATCTAACAAATATTGGGGGGGTTGCAGCCAGGCAGAGGAAAAACAGGAACGTTACAAGACTACTTTTATACAATTACAACTAGGGTTGTAAAGGAGCGGACATTTTTCGGAAACTTTCCATGGAAGTTTAGCTGGGGAATTTTGCAAACATTCCAATTTTGATTTACTATGGTTAGTGGGCTATACAATTAACACGAGCAATGGGTTATGTATTACCCCCCCCCAAAAAAAAACTCCCATATTTTAAAAACTAAAATGTTGGCAGCATGTAGTAGCTTCTGCCGATTACTGCATGCGTGCATTGATGAATATAGGGAGGACATTCAACTGAAGTTGCATGAAATCAGGTTGTTTTAACCCAGATTATGCTGCAAGATAAGTTTCTCTACTACATTTAAGTTCCGTTATAGACTAACAGTATTATGACAAGCAATATTAAAAATATCCAGTTTATTCCCATGAATTTCCGTGGAAAGTTTCCAACTTTGAAAATTCCTGGAACTTTGCAGTCCTAGTTACAACTACTTTACCCTAATTGGGTCAGTTTGCACACCGCCCTACGGAAGCTGCAAGCAGGAATGGGCCGGTATAACCTTCAGCAAAAATGTCCGTTTTACAGTATTGCAATTATAGCTTTAAAAAACGTATTACTTTGAAACTTTCTCCACGGCAGACATGTTGACATGTCATAGTAGGAAAAGCACAGGTGTGTTCACAACCATTAATGATGGCTGCATTCCACTTAGGAGAGGCCCTGGTGTTGTTCATGCTGACTCCCTGAGATATCTTACTGGGACACTAGATGGAACTGAGCCATCGTTAAGGTTATCAATCTCAGCTGTGCTTTTCCTACTATGACAAGGCAACATGGCTGCTGTGAAAAAGGTCTATTACTTTGAAATGCCTGGGTAAAACCACACTGTACACACTATTTGATGTTTAAACACACTGCACGCTGGCAGGGAGAGGGGATTTAAACTGCACTTTGACGGTGACGACTTAAAAAAAGGCAGGAACATAAGCCGTAAATGTGTAGTGGTTTTTAAACGTGACTTTAAACCGCTGTCTACCGCCCATGCCTATAGCTGCAAGTAGCCTATGACAGAAATGTGTTATAAAATATTCACATTCATTACTCAGGTAGAAGTATAGATACTACAGTGTTAAAAAAACAAACAAAAAAACACTTTTGTAGAATTTACAGTAATTTACTTTACTTGTAAGGGTAAAAGTACGCCTACTGGTTTCAAAACTACTTGAAGTATATAAGTAATGTAAGGGGAAAAGAACGCCATTATGGACAAAAGCATAGGCCGCACCACTGGCTATATTGTGCACTCTCACCTCCACAAAACCATTTTTCTAAAGGCCATAGGCCTACTGACTAATGTAGTTATATTAAAATGTTAATGTTGAATAATTTGGGATGCACCCGTTTCAGCCGCATTAATGCCCATTGGAAATGAACGCCTTTTAGTACAACGCAAATACATTAAAGAACCATATGTTTATACTTCTCATCCAATCACAATCAAATTCACTCTCCAGATTGCGCAGTTTATCTGGATAGGTTGTTTTTTTTTTTTTTTTTAACGATGACAAGCCAGAAAGAAATAGGAGTAACGAGGCCATTTTTAAAATGTAAGGAGTAGAAGTAAAAGTCTGCTGTAAAATAATTACTCCAGTAAAGTATAGATACACCAACAACTTTAACTACACTTCTTAGCACAACTTAAAACGTAACCTTTCCGTAACACGTTGTTTAACTACTGTTCATTAGAGGTAGGCTAGTGTTAGTGACTATGGACTGGGAGGCTGGCTAAATAAAAAAAAAAAATACAAAATACTCCGTCTACACCACCCTAACTTACAAAGACCCAACAACCCTCCCTCCCCAAGAGCAAACATTTGGTGCGACAGTGGCGAGAAAATCATCCTTTTATACAGGCAGAAACTTTGGACAACCCCAGGCTCTAGGAGAGAGGCTACAGGTCTATTCCGTAGGCTACTCACCATGTTTCCTGCCGCTGAGATAGAGGGATGAAGTGCGGGGAAAGAGGATGCTTTAACCTCACCGCTGTACTGCTAGGAGTGCTGAGTGAGACGCTGCAGCCTGGCTTTAGCGAGGCATTTTATACTCGAGGTAAAAGGCGAGAAGGAGCCGCGGAATCCGATTGGTCGAGAGTCACAAGAGCTCCTTTCTTATTGGTTAGACGCAAACATTCGTGTTCATCACAGGTGTAACTGATCAGCATTAACCGAGGATGTTTGGTCACTCTTTTAAACCGCGCTGGAATGTAACTAAGTACATTTACTCCAGTACTGTACTTCAGTCCAAATGTTGAGGTACTTTTACTTTACTTGAGTCTTTTCTTTTCATGCCACTTTCTACTTCTACTCCGCTACATTTCAGAGAGAAATATTGGACTTTTTACTCCACTACATTCATCTGTTACAGCTTTAGTTACTAGTTACTTTAGTTACTCCGCTACATTCATCTGTTACAGCTTTAGTTACTTGTTACTTTAGTTACTCCACTACATTCATCTGTTACAGCTTTAGTTACTTGTTACTTTAGTCTTTAGTTACTAGTTACTTTAGTTACTCCACTACATTCATCTGTTACAGCTTTAGTTACTAGTTACTTTAGTCTTTAGTTACTAGTTACTTTAGTCATTCCACTACACTCATCTGTTACAGCTTTAGTTACCAGTTACTTTAGTTACTAGTTACTTTACACATTAAGATTACTGGTTGATCCTTTACACTTCCTACAATGGGAGGATTCTCAAAGCAGAAACATTGAGTACTTTAAATACTTCTACTGGCTACATGTTAGTACTTACAGACTTTTACATAAGTAACATTTTCAATGCAGTCATAGGCAGCATACTTCTTCCATCAGTGTTTCTAAAATAAGTCTAAACAGGCCTATGCTGCACGTGTTTTATAGTAAAGTTAGTTGTGATTAGAATGAATGTTAAGAGTAGGCAAAGTTGCCACTTCATTTTTAGTCTCCTTCATCTTGCCGTTCCATATTATGCTTTTTGGCTTTTCCCTTTCATTTATTGTGTTATATATATATCTTTAAGATTTTTTTTCTTTTTGGGGGGTGGGGGCATTTTAGGCCTTTATTTGACAAGACAGCTGAAGACATGAAAGGAGAGAGAGAGGGGGGGGAATGACATGCAGCAAAGGGCCACAGGTCGGAGTCGAACCCGGGCCCGCTGCGTCCAGGAGTAAACCTCTATATATGGACGCCCACTCCACCAACTGAGCTATCCGGGCTCCCGTTATATATATCTTTTTTGTGCATGTTACAGGTTTACAAAGTGATAAAGCCCAAAGTCCACCCCAAAGAGACTTACCATCTCCAACAGAAAACACTGTTCACAAACTGCTCCAAACAGCTCTATTGTAGTCCAGCCTTTACTTCAGAGACAAACGTGGTCACTTTGGAACACACGTTATAATGCTCACCTAGCTGCTAGCATGGCACGCCCTCATACTCTGCTTCTGACTGGCTAGTAGTCCTTACCTAGGTACTGTCAGGGCACGCCCTCATACTCTGCTTCTGACTGGCTAGTAGTCCTTACCTAGCTACTGTCAGGGCACGCCCTCATACTCTGCTTCTGACTGGCTAGTAGTCCTTACCTAGCTACTGTCAGGGCCCTCATACTCTGCTTCTGACTGGCTAGTAGTCCTTACCTAGCTACTGTCAGGGCCCTCATACTCTGCTTCTGACTGGCTAGTAGTCCTTACCTAGCTACTGTCAGGGCCCTCATACTCTGCTTCTGACTGGCTAGTAGTCCTTACCTAGCTACTGTCAGGGCACGCCCTCATACTCTGCTTCTGACTGGCTAGTAGTCCTTACCTAGCTACTGTCAGGGCCCTCATACTCTGCTTCTGACTGGCTAGTAGTCCTTACCTAGCTACTGTCAGGGCCCTCATACTCTGCTTCTGACTGGCTAGTAGTCCTTACCTAGCTACTGTCAGGGCCCTCATACTCTGCTTCTGACTGGCTAGTAGTCCTTACCTAGCTACTGTCAGGGCCCTCATACTCTGCTTCTGACTGGCTAGTAGTCCTTACCTAGCTACTGTCAGGGCCCTCATACTCTGCTTCTGACTGGCTAGTAGTCCTTACCTAGGTACTGTCAGGGCACGCCCTCATACTCTGCTTCTGACTGGCTAGTAGTCCTTACCTAGGTACTGTCAGGGCACGCCCTCATACTCTGCTTCTGACTGGCTAGTAGTCCTTACCTAGCTACTGAGCATGTGCGACTGCCAACAAAGATGTTACAGCAGTGAGAGGTCTCACTCTGTAGCTAAAACAGAGACCTGAACACAGGGTGAAAAGAGGAGCTGCAGCAATGTGTAGTACAACAAAAATATGGTGTTTTTTGAAAATTAAACCATGTAAACCTATTCTGATATAACCTCTAAATACAGTTATGAACCTGAAAATGAGCATAATATGAGCACTTTCATATAACTTTTCCAAACGGCAGTTCTGTGCGGCTCCACGTGTGTCTGAACGCCGTCTTGTGCTGCGACGTAACGCAGGCGTGCGTCTGTTTACACCTGTGAAATGTCATTTATTTTTTTATTTTATTTTTTTAAAATATTTATTCAAAATGTTCCCACATTATCAAATACAAAAGTTCAAACAAACGTCTGTAGAACACGTTCGTTCATCACAATACATCTGAGAACATGACCGCCACACATACTGATAAAAGCCAATTGCTTAAATAAAGAAGTGAAATAATCCAAATAACATATAAAAAAAGGGAAATAAAACAAATGATAGGCTGTGTTATAAAAGTCTTGTGGAAGTGTGTGAGAGGAGATGACTTAAAATACAATCACTTTTTTTTTTAAATGCTTAAAAAAAAAAAACAGGTTCTACTTTTAAAGATATAGTGTGTAGTTTCTGTCGCCCCCGTGAGGAATTCTAAGTAATGACAACAACAACAACCCGGTCAGCGCATCACATGATACAAGCCTTCAGACATCACGCACAACCACACACACACACACACACACACACACACACCAAACAACGTAGCACACACACACACACACACCAAACAACGTAGCACACACACACACACACACCAAACAACGTAGCACACACACACACACACACACACACACACACACACCAAACAACGTAGCACACACACACACACATACACACACACACACACACACACACACACACACACACACCAAACAACGTAGCACACACACACACACACCAAACAACGTAGCACACACACACACACACACCAAACAACGTAGCACACACACACACACACCAAACAACGTAGCACACACACACACACACACACACACACACACACACCAAACAACGTAGCACACACACACACACCCCAAACAACGTAGCACACACACACACACACACCAAACAACGTAGCACACACACACACACACACACACACACACACCAAACAACGTAGCACACACACACACACACACACACACACCAAACAACGTAGCACACACACACACACACACACACACACACACACACACACACACCAAACAACGTAGCACACACACACACACACACACACACACACACACACACACCAAACAACGTAGCACACACACACACACACCAAACAACGTAGCACACACACACACACACACACACACCAAACAACGTAGCACACACACACACACACACACACACACACACACACACACACACACACACACACACACACACACACACACACACACCCCAACCCGGTCAGCGCATCACATGATACAAGCCTTCAGACATCACGCACAACCACACACACACACACACACACACACCAAACAACGTAGCACACACACACACACACACACACACACACGCCACCCACCAACCCACCCACACACACCCACACACACACCAAACAACGTAGCACACACACACACACACACACACACACACACACACACACACCCCCACACACACCCACCCACACACCAAACAACGTAGCACACACACACACACACACACACACACACACACACACACGCCACCCACCAACCCACCCACACACACCCACACACACACACACACACACACCAAACAACGTAGCACACACACACACACACACACACACACACACACACACACACCAAACAACGTAGCACACACACACACACACACACACACACACACACACACACACGCCACCCACCAACCCACCCACACACACCCACACACACACCAAACAACGTAGCACACACACACACACACACACACACACACACACACACACCCCCACACACACCCACCCACACACCAAACAACGTAGCACACACACACACACACACACACACACACACACACACACACACACACGCCACCCACCAACCCACCCACACACACACACCAAACAACGTAGCACACACACACACACACACACACACACACAGCCAAGGAGAACACATAGGATTAAAAAGAGGTCACTGGAGTTTCTGCGTGGGAAAGTCCCCGACGCCTCAACCTCCTGAACACAGTCATACTGAGACAGACAGAGAGTTAGTGGAGCTGATAGTATTAATCAGCTTTGAAGCAACTCATTCTGCAACGGCTTCAATATAACGGAAGTCATTAATATCAAAAAGTTACGCACTTAGGCTTTAAATTATGCCAACAGAATCAAATAGTTCAAACATATTAGGTATATCAGAATTTGTGTCTTATTCTCCGCCTCAAACATATCTTAACCCGGTCATATTTATATACAGTACACATTAGGAACAGACAGTGAAGTAGTCAGTACACGTTAGGAACAGACAGTGTAGTAGTCAGTACACGTTAGGAACAGACAGTGTAGTAGTCAGTACACGTTAGGAACAAAGTGTAGTAGTCAGTACACGTTAGGAACAGACAGTGTAGTAGTCAGTACACGTTAGGAACAGACAGTGTAGTAGTCAGTACACGTTAGGAACAGACAGTGTAGTAGTCAGTACACATTAGGAACAAAGTGTAGTAGTCAGTACACGTTAGGAACAAAGTGTAGTAGTCAGTACACGTTAGGAACAGACAGTGTAGTAGTCAGTACACGTTAGGAACAAAGTGTAGTAGTCAGTACACGTTAGGAACAAACAGTGAAGTAGTCAGTACACGTTAGGAACAAACAGTGTAGTAGTCAGTACACGTTAGGAACAAACAGTGTAGTAGTCAGTACACGTTAGGAACAGACAGTGTAGTAGTCAGTACACGTTAGGAACAGACAGTGTAGTAGTCAGTACACGTCGTGGGTCCTCGTGACTACAGATGTCAGTCATGGCCGCAGCCGTGCCGCATCCAGTGGAAATCCGGAGTAACAGGGCTGTAGTACTGGAGTCCGGACTCAAGACGCTTTTCTGTTGTCTCAGACTCGTCCTGGACTCGGTCTTGACTAGTCCTGTTCTTGGACTCGACAAAAGGTGGACCTGACTACAGCCCAGCTATGCCGTCATTTAAAGTGTAACTCTCGCCAAAATGTAACCTAGGGTCTTTTTGTGAATGGACCCGAGTCAAACTTTAGTTTAAAAGCATATTTAGGACGGAAGCGCCACTTTTAAGATTGACCGTATTTTAGTTTTTGGGTCAAATGGCCTTTTGAATGGGAGTGCTAGGGACACTTTGATGCTAGCCTCAAAATATCTATTTTTAAACCACTAAGAAGTCGACACAACATGAGACTTTGCTCCAAGTATCACCAGGAGCTCTACACCTTAATGGAAGACTTGACAACATTGGTTGTGTTCAGAGTTTACTAAAAAAAGTTTTGAGCAACTCACGTTAGCTGTTGTTGTTTACACTAGCCGCCATTTTCTCAGTCCAAAATAGGCGATCTCTGAATGTGAATGAACGGACTCCATAGGAGGAAATGTCATTCTTATATGAGGCTCCTTTTTCAACTACGAGGTCAATATTGTGTTTCACTAACGACAAAACAACGAATTATCCGTGCATGTATATGGAACTAAGCTTTAGGAGCTTTCCATCTTTACTCTCCTCCCTGTTACGTTGCATTCAGAGATCGACTATTTCTGACTGGTGAGATGGACGGAGACCGGAAAACCAACAGCTAACGTGAGTTGTTCAAAACCTTTCTTTTTAGTAAACTCTGAACATAAACAATGTTGTCAAGTCTTCCATTAAGGTGTAGAGCTCCTGGTGATACTTGGAGCAAAGTCTCATGTTGTGTCGACTTCTTAGTGGTTTAAAAATAGATATTTTGAGGCTAGTATCAAAGTGTCCCTAGCACTCCCATTCAAAAGGCCATTTGACCCAAAAACTAAAATACGGTCAATCTTAAAAGTGGCGATTCCGTCCTAAATATGCTTTTAAACGAAAGTTTGACTCGGGTACATTCACAAAAAGACCCTAGGTTGCATTTTGGCGAGAGTTACGCTTTAAATGAGGTTTACTGACCCTAAATAAAACAAAGAGTTGAATAAAGTGACAAAAACGTTCATTTAAAATTTTGACGGAAAGGACAACAAGTTCATGGCCGACAGTAAGACAACACAAGGGTTAAAAAATACTTATTTTATTATGTTTTAACAGCTGTAAACTACGCTCCCTGTATGGATGTGATATGAACGCCACGTAACTTTCTTATATCGTCTAGTTTGACAGTCAGTCATAACGGAAAAAGAACATAAATAAACTACTTTAAAAGTAGACTTTCTTCAGGGCTAAACTACGTGCCATCGGATCGGTGCATAAACTCCAGTCCTTAACAACCGATACCAGCATTTAAGGCGGTATCGGATGCTTTTCAGATACTGGTATCGGTATCAGAACTTCTCTAGTTTTTGACCCATTCCAGTTTTCGTTACAGCAGGATTGTGTCAGGCAGCGGCGAGTAAATATTGTTTATTTTGCTTCCAAGCATGTCCGATGGTTAGGGGAGGGACAAAATATCGATACTGGGCGCCCGGATAGCTCAGTTGGTAGAGCGGGTGCCCATATATATATATATATATATATATATATATATATATATATATATATATCTGCATTTCTTCAGCTGCCTTCGTATTTCGTGTGATACGAGAATCGATACGCTGGCCCTAAATATGTATATTTGAATGAATAAAACAAGGCGCATCCGGAACGTAGCGCCCGGTGGAAGATAAGGTAACCGTTTGGACTTGCAGTGAATAAAGAGAGAAAACCTGACCTTAAAGGTGCAGTAGGTAAGACTTATTAAACTAACTTTCTGTCATATTTGCTGAAACTGACCCTATGTTCTAGTAGAACTACATGAAGCAGGTCATTTAACAAAATAATCCATCTCCTCTGGCTCCACCTACAGCCTGTAGTGAGACTTACAAAACTCTACTGCTCCCTGTTCAGATGCACCAATCAGGGCAAGGGGGGGTGTCTAACTGTTCAGATGCACCAATCAGGGCCAGGAGGGGGTGTCTAACTGCGTGTCAATCACTGCTCATGCACACGCATTTCATAGCGTCCTCCCCTCCCCCTCCCCCTCCCCCGCGCACGAGCGGCAGATAGGTTTCCTCCCCTTCCCCCCTCTACACACACGCTCGATCGTGCACAGCTCTCCCTTGTGGGGGGAGGGGCTTAGGAGACTGTTTTGGGCTTCATCAGAAAGGGGGGAGGGGCTTAGGAGACTTTAGCAGACTGAGATGTTGTCGATGTTCAAATTTTTTGGCTAAGTCCTGGATCTTCACAATCCTACCTACGGCACCTTTAACCTTTCCATGTTAGTATTCATAGTTAGAGCGATATCGTGATGTATCATGATATGATTGTCTAGCGATATATTGATTATTATTGCTGTATCGTGATATTAACGGCATCGTGAGCCGCGTATCGTACAGTGAGGTACCCTGTGAGTCCCACCCCTACCGATGTTTCCCTAAAATAACGTTACATCTCATCATGTTTTTTTTAGCTCAGCAGGTGAAACAGTGCAGGCATCATCTGATTATTACAGGAACCTAAAAAAAAAAGTACTGAGATTTGACTTTAGTGGTCTTCTTAAATACGTTGCTTGTGAAAAGTGTTTGCTTGAGCCAGTTGAAGTTCACGGTGCGCACGCACGCATACGTGTGTGCACGTGATCAGGATGGTAGCACCTGTGCCTCATCTTGATCCAGGGGGAGAAATACAACCGTCTTCACGGGCTGCGTGAGGGAGTCGGACTCTGAAACAGTTCACAACGGCTGCGGGCGGTTTGGGTCAGTCGTGTTTCACAGGAAGATAATCCAGCTCGTCGCTCTCCTCCGGCCCTCGGTCAGAACTCCTCCCTCCGTCTGATGCCACAGTGGGAATATGAAATGAGACACGAGATTACAGATGAGTGAGATCAGCTGAGACATGACACGAGAGGCTACATCTACACTGCTATGATTTCATATTTAAGCGCCGTTTTGAGACAAAAACGATCTCCGTCCACACCAAGAGTTTCAGCTCCGGTAGCAGAACTATTCTGCGTCAATATTAACACGTTTGACATCACGTATCACATGACCATTCACACACACACACACACACACACACACACACACACACACACACACACACACACACACACACACACACACACACACACACACACTGGGCATGTGTGTGTCGGTGTAAACAGGAAGCAGATGGGGTCAGCCCTATGTTCCCACAGCCCTATGTTCCCACAGTCCTATGTTCCTACAGTCCTATGTTCCCACAGCCCTATGTTCCTACAGTCCTATGTTCCCACAGTCCTATGTTCCTACAGCCCTATGTTCCTACAGCCCTATGTTCCCACAGTCCTATGTTCCTACAGCCCTATGTTCCTACAGCCCTATGTTCCCACAGTCCTATGTTCCTACAGCCCTATGTTCCCACAGTCCTATGTTCCTACAGCCCTCCTACAGCCCTATGTTCCCACAGTCCTATGGTCCCACAGCCCTATGGTCCCACAGTCCTATGTTCCTACAGTCCTATGTTCCTACAGTCCTATGTTCCTACAGTCCTATGTTCCTACAGCCCTATGTTCCTACAGCCCTATGTTCCCACAGTCCTATGTTCCTACAGCCCTCCTACAGCCCTATGTTCCCACAGCCCTATGGTCCCACAGTCCTATGTTCCTACAGTCCTATGTTCCCACAGTCCTATGTTCCTACAGCCCTCCTACAGTCCTATGTTCCCACAGTCCTATGTTCCTACAGCCCTATGGTCCCACAGTCCTATGGTCCCACAGTCCTATGTTCCTACAGTCCTATGTTCCTACAGTCCTATGTTCCTACAGTCCTATGTTCCTACAGTCCTATGTTCCTACAGTCCTATGTTCCTACAGCCCTATGGTCCCACAGCCCTACACTCTAAGAAATAGCTGTATTTTTACAGTACAGCACAGCAAAATCCTACAGAATAATACCGTATTATACCATTACAACCAGGTACTGGAGCTAATATTGCATTCTGGGTAATATTCGTGAAGCGGGAATCTTGTACAGTACCCTACAGTATATGTCTTACTTACTGTAACTCTGCTGCTATACCTTTCTGTAATATACTGCCACGCTACTGTAAGTTACTGTAAGTTCAGCCACCTGACGTCATGACACGCCTCCTCCTCGGAGATAGTAGCTGGAGCTTGAAGACTAACCGTTATGACCGTGGAGAGACCAGAGACATTGAGGAGTTCTAGCTAGTAGGTGAGTTTAATTTTTTTTATTCCATACATCAATGCTTAACAGGATATTGTGCAATGGCATGCTTAAGTTTACACCAGTAGCATTTCAGTATGTGAGAAGGCGAATATAGCCAGCAAGCAGTCCATTATCCAGTAGCTAGCTAGAAGCTAGCAGCTAAGCCAGAACCACGTAGACTACTTGCAGTACAGAACTAGTATAATACTTTCTTTTACCCTCTTTCAGAGAAAGAAAAAATATAGTGCCTCTATAGAATCTCAATGTTGTAGTGATAAATCCTTGGTAAAAAGTCGAGTGTAGTTCGCTAACACAATTAGCTTGCACTTATGTAGCTAACCAAAGCTAGCTTGAGAACCTTCTTAATTTATTGAAATGTAATGATAGGCTATTTCAATGTCATTTAACGTATAGAGTCAAATAACCAAGGTTTGTAACGGCGGGCTTTATCTCGCTCTAGTTCATCAGCCTATAGTCATCTGACTGCTGACAGATTATTAAAACGTTATTGTTAAATGCATACGCATAAAGTGCTTATCACAGCTAGAGAGTGAATTAATTACGCATACAGTTAAACTGAAGCATTTCTCTGTCGATAGTTAGGCTACTTGCCTTCTGCTCGCGATGCAGTGACATTTAATACATGCGGGGTAGGTTACAGGTTGCAAGTTAACGTTCCTCCAGTGTCTGCGTGTGTGTGTGTGTGTGTGTCTGCGTGTGTGTGTGTGTGTGTGTGAGGACATTGGTCTTAAAAAAAGACACAACAGAGATGACTGCAGTTGTGTACAAGAACACAAAATACTGTAAGGGACTGGTTGTGGTTGTTGCACATGATGATAATGGAATTCTGTTTGGCAAAATTGTGTTGATTTTGCTTCATCATAGCAGAGTGTATCTGATATTGGAAAAATGCGAGTCTGTTTTGCTAATTGATGTTGGGGTTTATTGGCTGACTGTGCAGGGGGAATACATGTGTGTGGACTTAGACAGTCTAGCTGATTACTATCCATTACCAATCTATCACATAGGTGACGTTTCAGTGGTTGCGCTTCATCACTCTATTTGTATCTAATTTTGCAAAGATCAGGATGCCAGAAACCATTTATGATGCTGTGACCTCAGTGCTTCCAAGGCTAGACGGGGAGCGGCTGCAACATTTAGTTGAGACTTTACTGATAGTTGTTGGCATAGAGGACGTTGAGGATCTTCGTTACATTAAGGAGGATGATGAGGAGGACATCCTGACACCCTGTCAATGCCGGAAACTTCTAGATGCCTTTCAAAGAAGAGGTATGTAAAATTATTCAATTGAGTTGAAGGTGCATTTCCTTGTGCAATTTTGTGTTCTACTGTATTATGCTCCCTTCAGACCTTGCTTTAGTTTCAGACTCATGTCAAACTTGTCAAAAATACATAGTTTTTTAAGTACATTATGGGCACCCATACACACGCATATGCATGCACATCCACATCCTCAACCTGCCTTTACACAGGCAAATTCACTTGCCACACGTCTCTCCACACACACACAGTTCTACACAGACACCCAACATACATGCTACACATCACACTCAAATGCAGCCCACACACACAAGAGGACACCCACATGCACACATCACTGTACTCTCTACACCCTACACACATACAATCCCCTCATTCCCGCAGCATTCACAAACCCATCACACACACACACACACACACATATCTTTATACACACACACACACACACACACCATCACAAGCATCCATACACAGTCCACTCCACAACACTCCACACTCACCCCATTACACACACTTCACACAAAGTCAATACAGTCACCCAACACTCACACACACCAATATCCTAACTAAAGCCAATTTTTAACTTGTTCTTAATTTTTTTCTCCCAAGATTCTACCACGCAGCCACATCCTAGTTCTGCAAAACTGCCAACTAGTACACCCCCCGCATCGCCTGCACCATCTTTTCCTCCCTCTGCTGTCTTTTCTTCCCAATGGGTCCGTGACTTTCAAATCCCTTGGGAGAAAATGCCGGTAGGACTCTAAGATGCCATGGTGAGAGAACAAAGGGCGGCCCACTCTGACCGACTTCAGATGATCAGGGTTATCGTCGACGCAGTCAGATTGCATTGCATGAACCCGACCAGAGCTCAGTGCGCTGAAATAGCCAAGGCTGTTGTTGCGCAGTACCCAAAATCATTCGGGGATGTGACTGATGAGGGAGATGTCTTGGGATGTGGGTACACGTCCCTACTGAACCAGATAAAAACCAGAGTTGAGCATGTCAACCGGAACAATACTCTTTCTAAGATCCGCAAACCCAAGAGACCAAACTCTGACAGCACCCCCCCCAGAGGAACACCTTTAATCAGCTGGACAGTTATGGGTGTGTACATTGGCAGCCTCAAGACCTGCCGGAAGGAGAAACCCCGGATTCTCTTGAAGTGAAACGGCAAATGCCGATTACTCTGTACACAAATGAAGGTCCTAGACGGGTGGACATGAGCAGAGTTGATGAGCTCAAGAAAATGACATACTGGAAGCAACGTGAACTCATAAACTCCAGTCCCCCTCCTCAAGTGTCGACCATAGGAGAAGAGTGGCCCTTTCTGTTCGAGAAGAGATGGCTGTGTTCCCGTTTTGAAAATCTCACTGGGATTGACGTTCTCTCAAGATTGACGGAGGCCTTCCTGAGTAAGGGCAGACGAGTCATCAACTTCTTTCTGCAACAGAGGTTGAAATGGAAAGGGAGTATCCAGTCCCTGCTAACAGAGATGGAGAACAACCCCAGGACACTAGAGGACACCGACCTGATGGCGACTTCAGCAATCCTACTGTTGATGGCCTTCTTCAAAGAGCCAACAGAATCCCTTTTCATTCTGGCTGATGTAAGTATTGTTCCATCACAAACACATATAATATTAAAATGCACTAGCTAGAGCAGGGGTTCTCAAACTTTATGGGGACGGGGACTCTTCACTTGGCAGAAACATTTCTAAGGACCCCCTCTTTGCCACTCAGTAGGAGTAACCGCCATGTGGCAGGCCACTGTGACATCTTCGATGTGGTGTCCTCTCTAGCAGCAGTTAATTGGATTGGATTAAACTTAACTTTCAGTAAACATTTTCTGTGGCCAACAATTCTGCTCTCATCTAATTGAAATAATTGCTGCTCAAGGTGATGCCACAAGCTATTGATTTCAAAGGTTGATTTACATTTGTAAATGTTAATTATTTGTATTTCTGAAAGGTGCTCTTAGAAATTGTGTGTTTTGTAAACATTCAACAGCAAATGTCTCCTCGTGACCTGCTAGCTCTCCATGCCCTCAATATTTTGTAAATGAACTGTGCTCATTGTTTCTTTTCTTAGATGTCTGGCTCTATCTCTGCTAATTCTTTGTATCTTACTTTTGTTTTTTTGATACAGGTCTCGGCAACCACGGCAGACACTGAGGGGCAAGAGTCAATTCCAAACACTCCCAGACTCATTATGCTTGGTAAGTTTGTGTTTATCCTCTTCATTCACACACAGAGAGAACTGTGGTGTGAACATTTTTATCAATACAGATCAAGTCCGTCACTTACATTCATGGACATTTGTATTGGCACCCTTCTGGAAATGTTGTTTTTTAAGCAAAATGTACACACTTTTGGAAGGTTTTTTGACAAAACCAACAAACCAGGACAATTTCAATAGCTCAACACAACTAAAACAACAATTGGTTGTTTTTCCAAATTCAACACACAATACCACAAACATACTGAAATTATTACTGCATGGTCAAAAGTATGGGCACCCCTTCACAACAAGTATATTTTATACTGATAAAAACCCACTTTTCAGTATTATCCAGTGCTAATGTTATGGGTAGTCAGTAAGCTCAGGTAGCATTCCTGACAAATATCAGTCAATTTCTAAAGGACAATAGGCTCCAGTTGACTAACATTACAGGTCAATGGATTTCTATGGAGGGCATAATTTTTTCTCATTGGTTTTGTAAATATTTCAATAAATCAAGCTTCTCCTTCACATTTTACTGATTTACAGCACCAGAGGAAGCAAAATAGCCCTGGATCATCACCTGGTCAAAATTGAAATAAAAATACCTTAATGACTTGTCTTGTCATTTTCAGGACGCTCACTGATGGCGTCAGGCAGATGGATGGTGTCCATTGAAGGAAAAGTTGCCATCAACCTTGGTGATGGTGGTTTTGTCGCTGCCTTCACAGCACTTTTTGCGGCGTACTATGTACTCAACATCGAGTACCAGGAAGATGCTGCATGCACCCTGGAAGTTGTCCAGAGGCAAGTTATTTTCTATATTTTCAGTATTTTAATACATTTTAAAAATTTGAATGGAAACTAAAAGTTATTCTTCAATTACAGATTTCTCGTCAGAATTAACCCGGAGGAAGGGAAGAAATGCACAGCCCGACAGGGTGTCAGCAAGAAGACCGGGAGGGTTGTGCAGAAGAAGGCAACCCCCATCAACCCCCATGTGAACAATTTCATCCGCCTGTTGCTGGATTTCGAATGGAAGACCTTGAACTGAATATTCCAAATACACACACACACACACACACACACACACACGCACACACACACACACACACACACACACACACACACACACACACACACACACACACACACTCACTCACAAGTGCTGCAGAAACCTACAGCTAAGGCAGCCGAATAAGAGCAAGTTTATATTGAAAGATTGTCTTTAATAGTTTTAAATGATAGTTCTCAGAAGCGTTGTTGGCCTAATCAATATACCTCTGAAATTGTTTATACAGTTGCAATTTAATTATTTAATGACTGATTCAGTTTCATGTTGTTTAAACTGCTTAAAAAATGTTAACCTATGTAAAAAAAGCCATGAAATCAATTGTAGAGGAAGGTCCCATGAGTTTGTAGTTAAAATAAGACACTTTATTAAACCCACACGCACAGACACACACACACACACACACATACATACACACTCACTCACTCACTTCATTACACGCGTGTGGATTTTACTGTTGAGTTTAAGTTCAACAAGAATGCTCAATAAATGCATTTTATTAAAACTTATCAGATCTGTTCATTTTCATTTTCCTTTGAACTTGTTTAATTATTTATCTATATTGTTATCCATTTTCATATTAATATTTAATTTAGTAATAAAATGTTAAGAATACATGTAATAAGAAGTATTGATTAAATAATAATATTTACAGTAAGCTACAGTAGCCTAATCTATAGTTACAGTAATACATAAATTACAGTAAACTGCAGTAATCTGTAGTTACAGTAATACATATATTACAGTAAACTGCAGTAATGTATAGTTACAGTAATACATACATTACAGTAAACTACAGTAATATATAGTTACAGTAATACATAAATTGCAGTAAACTGCAGTAATGTATAGTTACAGTAATACATAATTACAGTAAACTACAGTATACTATATTACAGTACTGTGTTGTATGTGAAGAATACAGTAAAGTTCTGGCAACCGTGCTGTAATTTTACATGACAGTTTTTAACAGTGTATGTTAATACAGCCCTATGGTCCCACAGCCCTATGTTCCCACAGTCCTATGTTCCCACAGTCCTATGTTCCTACAGTCCTATGTTCCCACAGTCCTATGTTCCCACAGTCCTATGTTCCCACAGTCCTATGTTCCCACAGTCCTATGGTCCCACAGTCCTATGTTCCCACAGTCCTATGTTCCTACAGTCCTATGTTCCCACAGTCCTATGTTCCCACAGTCCTATGTTCCCACAGTCCTATGTTCCCACAGTCCTATGTTCCTACAGTCCTATGTTCCCACAGTCCTATGTTCCCACAGTCCTATGTTCCCACAGTCCTATGTTCCCACAGCCCTATGTTCCTACAGCCCTATGTTCCTACAGTCCTATGTTCCTACAGTCCTATGTTCCCACAGTCCTATGGTCCCACAGCCCTATGTTCCCACAGTCCTATGTTCCCACAGTCCTATGTTCCCACAGTCCTATGTTCCTACAGTCCTATGTTCCTACAGTCCTATGTTCCCACAGTCCTATGTTCCTACAGTCCTATGTTCCCACAGTCCTATGTTCCTACAGCCCTATGTTCCTACAGCCCTATGGTCCCACAGTCCTATGTTCCTACAGTCCTATGTTCCTACAGTCCTATGGTCCCACAGTCCTATGTTCCCACAGTCCTATGTTCCTACAGCCCTATGTTCCTACAGTCCTATGTTCCTACAGTCCTATGTTCCCACAGTCCTATGTTCCTACAGTCCTATGTTCCCACAGTCCTATGTTCCTACAGTCCTATGTTCCCACAGTCCTATGTTCCTACAGCCCTATGTTCCTACAGCCCTATGGTCCCACAGTCCTATGTTCCTACAGTCCTATGTTCCCACAGTCCTATGTTCCCACAGTCCTATGTTCCCACAGTCCTATGTTCCCACAGTCCTATGTTCCCACAGCCCTATGTTCCCACAGCCCTATGGTCCCACAGCCCTATGTTCCCACAGCCCTATGTTCCCACAGTCCTATGTTCCCACGTATGTATGGTTTTTGAATGTCCGGTGTACGGTGTGGGAGTTATAGAGCCAAACGCGTTTTTTCTGCTATAGCGCCACCTAGTGGTGGAAGTGGGTCTATTTCTGCGCCTGAGGTCCTTGCGGAGTTTGGGACCATTACTGAAAATGCCAACCCCCCCACCATGTACGGTTTAGGCTGTAGTCGGAGTTTTAGGCGGGGAAGAATAATGGAAAAAAATAATGTCTGATTAATCAGTAGAAAAACAATAGGGTTCTACAGCCCTGCTGTATGAACGGCATAGCTTTGCTATTGCCTGTTCTTACAGACTCGGGCTTGGACCCCTAATAACTGGAAACTGTGTAGGAGCTGATATATGGGTCTGATAACATTTGCTCAAATCAGACCACAGTGTTTCTGTCACTTCCTGTTCAGCCTGAAGGCTGGAAACTGTCCGACTTGACAGCGCATTTTTGTCCCCGCCCCCGGCTGCTGTTGCCTGCTCTCGTCCACTTTACAGGCGAGGCACAGTTCATCTCCAACGAGCCTACTGCTACACAGCCACAGAAGCAGAGACTGACACAGCGCCAAAGCCTTAGGCGTTGGGTTGAGAAACGTGGATTCAGCTAAAAACGAGCTAAATCAGCATCATGACTTCACTGTCTCTTTTTTGGCAGATATAAGACAAAGGAATTCTTTAGTAAGCTTTCTGGAACTTACTCGGGTTTCTTGTGTGTTGAATTCTTTCGAGCACATTAAACTCTCTTTTCGCATCTGATTCTGACTCTGTGTGGATTTTCTAAGACCTTTTTTGGGACCTTGTCATACTTTGAAGAGAACAGGAAAACCGTTTGAAAAAGTGCAGCTGGCGTTCAGGTCCGCGCCTTTAAATCTGGCCTTGGGCGGCGGATCTATACTTCACACTAAAGCCTGGTTCACACGGCAGGATAATTAGGCCGATTTTAGCCCCGATTCCCCCCTTCTGACAATCTTAAGGATGCTCCGATTATGGTAAAATAATGTGATCAGATATTCCTGCCGTGTGTGGTGTGTTAAGACTGCTCTCGTCTGCTCGGAAGGACGTCGGGACCGCTCCCATCTCAAATCGGGGATATCCAACATGTTGGATTGTTTTGGCCTGATTTCTCCTGGTGTGTGGTGTCCCCCCGGGGACAAACGAGCACGCAGCCTGTGGACTGTGGCGTGTAGCCAATCAGAAAGCGAGGTGACGAGGCGGCGAGGAAAGCACCGGGAAACAACATCAAAACAGCCGGCGGCACGGCGCACCAGAAAGTCCGGTGGACGTCGGAGATAAGTAGAGCAAGTATAGTCCATGCTCGCGTTGTCTCCACTTCTTTGACCATCGGCTTTTCTTTTGATAACGTTTTTTTTCCGGTTAAAAACAAACTACAAACTATCGCCACTGCATCCTCTTCGTCCGCCATGATTGTTTACTCTGAAGTCACGTTTGATCTCGAGGGATTTTGCGAGATTTCCCGTCTGACCTGGGAATGCTCGGGAGTCAGATCGGTTCGTGTGTGATGTTGATTTTGCCGTGTGCTGCTCACCACACGCTGTACGACCAAAACTGTTAGACCCGTGATTTTTTAATCGCCGTGTGTGGAGTCTCTCAGGATTGGAAAATCGGCCGACAATTTTAAAATCGTCCCGTGTGAACCAGGCTTAACACCGCCTCACACTACTACTTTAAATCTGGCCTTGGGCGGCGGATCTATACTTCACACTAACACCGTTTTAGGTGCTCGGAAACGCCCGAGTAGTGTGTACGCGAGGCGCAAACATAGCAAAAGATATTTGGTACATGTTAGTGTAGATGTAGCCTGAGAGGCATGTGATGATGCCAGGAGGTAAATCGAGAGGCATACAATGATTAGCAGGTGTGCAGCATTATATCGTTCACGATGAAAGAGATGATTCTGAAACAAGATGGATTACAATCAAGGATTAAAGATGGTAAAGTAGGCCATCTCCTTGTTTTACGTACAGAGGTCATCAGACGACAGCAGCTCTGGAGTTTGGATCTTTCCCTCCTCGTACAGAGTTTTCTTCTGCAGGAAACGCTGCTTCCTGGGATTCATGTGGACTGAGCACACACAGGACATGGATGAGCTTTTAGATCCATTTGAACACGTCATCATTTCTATGAAAAGTCAACAAGTGTGTTTTGTCTATTAGAGTCCAAAGTCTCTCAAAAAAGCGTCTCACAAGTTGTAGTTCATTGACTACGTTTTAGGGTTGGGTACCGCAACCCGGTGCTAATACGTATACGTAATACGTGCCTAAACGACCGGTATCTAATGGACCGAACTGCAACGCAGATTTCGGTGCCTCATTTCGGTGCCAACTGAATGCCTTTTGCGCTGCTCTCTGATGCTCTGAAACAGACGTTAACAGGCAACAGAAGCATCGCTGTTATGTGATGCTAGTTTTGTGTCTGAATGTATGTATGGATATTATTGAAGCAATTGCTGCATTTCTTTTTTTTTTTAATGGATTGTAAGGATATTTACTAGCAGCTTTTAGAATATGGTAATTTGCAATCTGCACAGCTATTTGAGTAGCCTGGATGTTTTTTTGTTTCTCTAACTTCTTTTTAACCCTGCGATGTGTGTCTATGATGTTACTCTTGAAGCAATTTCTCTCTGTGTCCAAAACGAATTTCTCCTTAGGGAGACTAATAAAGAGACTTTGACTAGTTACCGCTACACTTGGCAGCAGGTAACGTTAGCCTAGCGTTAGCTAGCATCTGGATTAAACACGGTTAAAATGCTGACAGCTAAACGGTGTAAAAGTGTGACTGTATTTCACTGGAGAGGATTCCAACAGCAGGACGTTAAAGCCCATGTTGCAGGTTAACCACCACTGTCGATTAATACATAATTAGTACATTAAGCACTCAACATATGTATATCATTGTTAAAAATGTCTCCAAATAGTGTTAAAGGCCAGTTTTTGGTATTATTGGGTTTTTTAACGCAATTCGGTGATGACGTCACGTTGGGGAGACGTGCCTCAGCCTAGTACTAGAACTATGGTAACTGTATATCAGCCTAGTACTAGAACTATGGTAACTGTATATCAGCCTAGTACTACAACTATGGTGACTGTGTATCAGTCTAGTACTAGAACTATGGTGACTGACTGGGATGAGGAAGAGGTGTTTTTACTGTCAGTGAATAGCACCGAGTGAAAGTCAATGTTTTCTTTATATTTAGTGACAGTGATCATGTCGTTAGTCCAGATAAGTACTGGTAATCTAGCTAGATCTAGAAATAGAAGGCATCATGCTAGCTATGGGCTAACTTGCCAGTCAGTCCCACCTGTGAAATCCCCCGACGTTGTAACACATTTTCGATTAGATATCTCACGTTTTGATGGACCCTACTAGCTCCAGTAACAACATATTTGCCTAGTGTTTATTTATTACTTGGATGGGGATGCTGTTCGGCTTTTCACAAGTTTAGACAGCTAGCTAAAGCTACGCCGACGCTTTGCTAACGTTAGCGCAACAGCGTTAGCCTAGACGGCTAGGTAAATATTACTATTATAGTTTCCTATATCTGCGTCCACGTTGTCAACTTAAGACATGTGGCGTTAGTGCTCCTTTTGTACCATAATTGTACTGAATGAAATGTTAAGCTTCGCTCCTACGAGATGGGTGGGGTTTTGTTACGTTACACGCAAAGTTAACTGGCTATAGTTAGCCTGTGCGTATGCTAGCGGAATTAGCTAACATTGCATAGCCAGCCAGCAGCTTTGGCCAGTTAGCTTTGTATGTAACAAAAACCCACCCATCTCGTAGGAGCGAAGCTTAACATTTCATTCAATAAAATTATGGTACAAAAGGAGCACTAACGCAACATGTCTTATGTTGACAACGTGGACGCAGATATAGGAAACTGAGAAGGCAGTCGTAATATTTACCTAGCCGTCTAGGCTAACGCTGTTGCGCTAACGTTAGCAAACGTCGGCGTAGCTAGCTGTCTAAACTTGTGAAAAGCCGAACAGCATCCCCGTCCAAGCTGTGTTTCACTTTCCCTCCAATATTATTATACACATAATAAAGACACATGGACTCGGTCGAGACCAAAAGCTATATTTTGCAACACCGGTGGCACAGACGGAGCCCATAGACAGTGAACAGAGACCAGTGGCACAGACCGAGACCATAGACAGTGAACAGAGACCAGTGGCACAGACGGAGCCCATAGACAGTGAACAGAGACCAGTGGCAGAGACCGAGACCATAGACAGTGAACAGAGACCAGTGGCAGAGACCGAGCCCATAGACAGTGAACAGAGACCAGTGGCAGAGACCGAGACCATAGACAGTGAACAGAGACCAGTGGCACAGACCGAGCCCATAGACAGTGAACAGAGACCAGTGGCAGAGACCGAGACCATAGACAGTGAACAGAGACCAGTGGCACAGACCGAGACCATAGACAGTGAACAGAGACCAGTGGCAGAGACCGAGCCCATAGACAGTGAACAGAGACGGGGCTTTCGTCTGTCGTCTCCTCATCGTGACGTAATGCAATGCATTGTGGGGGAAAGGAGAATCATTGCAAACCGCTGTAAAATAGTACTACTTTTTCATATTTTATTCTGTTTTGTGATATCCATTGTATTTGATGTTGTTGGGTAACAATTTAAATGTTTATTACCAACAAGAAAATCGTGGTGCATTCAAAGTTATTGTAAAATATTTTCGGTTCCGGTGCCGTTTTAACAGTATATATTTTAGCACCGGAATCGGAAAAAACCCAAACGATAGCCAACCCTACTACGTTTACATGCACATAATAGTCAGTTTTTTGCCCTTATTCAGAAAAAGACAATATTCCTCTAAGCTGTTCACATGTCTAATGAAAGTGAATATTCCAGTAATATTCCCGTTGACATGCAGCCGTGCAAAACAGGATTTTATTCAAAGTTTTCCAGCGGTGGAGGACTTGTCTGAGCGCGTGAACACAGCGTCCTTCTTTCATTCCTTCAACCAGCTTCTAGAAAACGTCGACTCACATCCCAAAACCTGTTGATATCCAAGTCTTTGATCATGTTTAAAAGTAGCTGTGTTTCTCCTTCTTTTCTTCTGGCCGTGCATCTCTACAGCAGCCCTGCAAACTGTCGGCTGGTTGGTTTGTGTACAGTAACCATAGCAATGCAAAGAGCTGACTATAAAGGCTGATTTATGCTTCTGCGTCGAATCGACGGCGTACCCCCGCAGACCCCTCTGCGTCCCCCCGAACCCCTCTCCGAGCCCTCCGCCGCAGCTCGCCCTGCACCTCCAAAAATGTGTAACTTTGCGTCGAGGCGACGCAGACCGCAAGGACTGTGATTGGTCAACTGGTCCTGTGTGTTGATAGTCGGTAGGGCTGCCACCTCTTAGTCGATTAGTCGACTAATCGGTCGTTTTGGTCTTAGTCGACTAAGATTTCTGTAGTTGATGAGTCATTTTTTATGCTTATTCATGTTTAATTACTCATTTCCAAGAAACTTATGAGCACATTTCTGGTAAACACAAGATTTAAAGTGGTGCTTTTGCAGGATTAATTGTGGAGAAACTCAGTTTTACAGATGGTTCATTAACTACATTTATATTGTGCTTTTCTAGTCTTAACCACCTCTCAAAGAGCACAGCTCTGTCGATTACATCAACTAATCGATTAATCGACAAAATCATATAAGTGTTAGTCGACTAAGAATTTCTTTAGTCGAGGACAGCCCTAGTTTTCGGTGTTTCCAGCAGCTTACTGTGGGGAGTAGCAACATGCTAGTTCACTGACATCAGCTTTGCAAATAAACTCAGACATATTTTGGTTCCAATGACGCGGTTATCCGTTTGTAAAGTGTCTATATATGTCAGTAACGTTTTGAAATTAGCACTTCGCCAGCAAGCAGTACTTTGTGGGCAGTTGTGCTAAAGTTAGCTTGCTAACATAACATAAACTGGCTGGCAGACACATAACCTCACACTTATTTTCTGGTTACAGTAACTAGGTCAATGGATTTTACTGGGTCTATTTCTCAATACTTTTTTTTACAAAATCTAAGCAAGAAAAGGCCAAAAAAATAAGATTAATATTTTAGCACAACAGTCAACGGGGTTTGCCATTGATTTGAGATTGCCGGTGAAATGCACCGCGATGCAGAGCAGCCCCAACGCAGAACTCTGAAAGGGTCACGACGCCGTAGGAGCGACGGCGTGGAGTTGACGCAGAAGCTTAAAACAGCTTTAAGCCGTAAACAGGCAAGAGGCCGTAAACTGTCCCAAACTGCAGTAAAAACCCTGATTGAGACGCAGATTCTGAATGTCCTGTATACATGTCCAAAGAACGCTTCTAAAATCAGAATAATACCGGAATATCACACGTCTTAATCAGAAAATGCTTAATTTGTACAGAGATCTTATTCAGAATATCCAAACAGAATATGCTGTTTACGTGACGTATATCAAATTCAGAATATTCTGCACTCAACCTGGCCTCTTTTTTCTTATCAACAGTTATTTTGTAGGAGTGGGGAGAAAAATCAATACAGCATAGTATCGCGATATTTTCCGTGGCGATACAGAGACGCCAAGTATGGATCTTTTATTATATATGTGTTGGTCAGTTTGTCTGCTTGACAATCACATTGCAATAACATTGAAGTGAGATGAACAAACAGAGAAATGTATATTTTTAGATAAAACAGATGTTGACAAAGTTTCCTTTTGGGGACATCATTTGAAATTGGGAAAAAGGTCATAAATTGCAATATATCGCAGAATATTGCAATATGTTTAAAATCGCAATAATACCGTATCGTGACATAAGTATCGTGATGATATCGTATCGTGAGGCCTCTGGTGATTCCCACCCCTATTATTTTGTATGTATTTGTTTCTGTATTTATTGTTTCTCTTATATTAATGTTTAATATGTTTGTTTATGTATTGAAAGTGTAACTTATTGTGGCAACAAACACTGATTCTGAATATTAGTGTGCATGTAAACATACTCAGTGTAGTGAGACTACTTGCTTTCCGAAACAAATTCACATTTTTTTTTAAGCCTTTTCAGTCCTTCCAGAAAAATGTGGAGTTTTTTTGTGATTGTTTTGGGCAAAAATCCTTGATTATGCGGCACGTTTTCTTAAAAAATGCGATGGAATATGCGGGATATTTATGCAATTTTATGCGATGAAATTGCGGGAACTTGCAAAAATCTGCGGTTTCCTCGTGGCTTCATCGCGGGGTTTGCAGCTTTTCGATGATGTTCACGTCACGTAATTACGTCACTTCATAACGTTCCCATGGCAACAGGGGAAAACTGCTGCTCTTGTGTGAAGTAAATGCAACATTTTTCAACTTTCTGCTAAGATATATGGGACTTTTTTGCAACAAAAATGCGGGGATTATGAAATCATGCAAGCCCCGCATATTTTGCGCGGAAATCGACAATTTATGCGGGGAAAGTGCGGCGTATTTGAAAAAATGCGCCCCCCCGCATAAATATGCAGACTTTGGCTGATTATGCATTGAATTATGAGATCACATAATCACGTTTTTCTGGAGGGACTGACCTTTTTTTAATTTATGGTAAGTGAAATGTCCTTTAACGAGCTACTGAAGTACCTGAGGGCTCTGGGGACGCAGACTGCAAGGGCCCCGCGGGAGAGATGCATTCTGGGACGCCATAGATCCCGGCTGTGCTCTGCCCTTTAGTGTCTGGTCCCGGGCGGGCCCCGGCCCCGGCCCCGGCCCCTGGCCTGTCACTGCTGGGCTGCGCAGGGAAGTTGTACTGGTCCTCAGTGGGGACAGAAGGCTGGCTCGACGGGGTCTCTGTGGGCCGGGCGGGACGGGGAGACGAAGACAGAGACCCGGAGCTGGTCCCGTTGGATCTGAACGGGGAGCGAAGGTCGTACTGGGAGAAGCCTCGACTCTCGTCGGTTTCACACGGACCGCCGAAAGAAGAAGAGGAGGAAGATGAGGGGGGGAGGGAGGAGGAGGAGTGCAGCGGGTTAGGAGGGGTTAGGAAGCAGAAAGACGAGGAGCCGTGGGAGGACTGGTAGGTGTCCTCCAGGGGGCCCAGTTTGGACAGTTGGTCGGACAGGCGTCCCACGCTGGAGCCCAGGGGGCGGGGGGGTCTGGGGAGCGACGGGGAGGGGGAGGGGGAGGCCGTCTTCCTCACGACGGCACTGACGTCCTGAAGTTTGTCAAACAC
>NC_050184.1:18755988-18758488 GCF_008315115.2 Sander lucioperca | reverse complement strand
ATCGTATTCGTCTGGCTGTGTATTTCCCATAGACTGTATATAAGAATGGACCAGCAGATCCCGTGTCTCTGGACGAAGACCAGTGAAGGATATTAGAAGATCTTTCCCGGTGATGGCTGAGCGTTACTGAGCAGCCTCCAACTGAGCTTGAAGACGTAGATGTGACGTGAGCAACCTGTCTGAAAGTTGGAAGTCTTCTGGTAGCTGTGCCAAGAGAAATCTCAATCATTCCCAATCTAGCAGAGACGGAGAGCGTAGGTATATGTAAGGAGATAACATAGACACAGGCTAATTATTGATCACTAAAATGATAGTTAACATTAGTAATTAAACTTAAACAGCTAATGGAAGTCCAAACTGCCTGAGAGCTTCTCCTGTACTATACGGTAATTCCTCTACTATGAGACAGTAAGTCTCGTGGTTATGACCCAATCGTTAGCCTATTTTTATAAAAACGTCTGCTACAGAGCCATAACGTGAGGTACAAGGTAATGGAGCCTTTTATACATTGTCGTGTTTCTTTAGAAATAAACAATGGACAAATAGAGTCTCTTCAGATGTAAAGTTATTCTCTGTCAAAGTGACGTCAAAATGAATGGGAGTCAATGGGATGCTAACGGGAGGTGATGGCTTGGTAGCATCAAAATGGCGCCATAGGAGGTTCGCGGTCCGAGGAGAGGCTTACCCCCTTGGTATTTCCGGAGAAAAAAGACCCACGTGACGCGTTCGTCCAATCAGCTGCCGGTTTTCATTTTCTGGGAAATAATCAGACTGTTAATGGAAACAATACAGAGCAGCGCCGCCTGCTGCTATGGAGACGTATTACGTTTCGCGCACGAGCAGAGCGTACGCTCAAGTCGGCGTCTCTTTGGTGTGTTCTGAGGAACTTTTTGGACCTCGGGGACCCGACTGATCAGTCCGACTGGCTTTTCTGCCGACAGTCGGCCGTCTGGTTGGTGTGTAACTACCTTAACAGGGCCTGAAATGTTCCCTTCAACCCCTTAAACACGGTTAAAATGCTGACAACTAAACTGTCTTCGCCGTGTAATGGCCTTAACAATAAGCAAGCCGTTCTTTAATGTTGCCGACTCTCGTTTTGGTGCTCTTCTTTTTTCTTTTCTTTTTTAAGTATCGGTTCAGGCATTGGCAACGTTTTACAAGTGTTTTAGCACCGGTATTGAAAAACGACCCAAACACCTACCACGCACAAGTTGTGATCTGTAAAAACTAGGGCTGTCAAACGATTAATTTTTTTTAATCGCTGAATTTCTACAGTTAATCGCGATTAATCGCATATGTTATCACATGATTAAAATTCTATTATTTTGCATTTCAGAACCGTTTTTAAGTCCATATTAACAATGGAAAGCAATTGTTGTTGTTGTTTGATTGGGAATCAAATGAATACAAAGAAAGTGACTTTATGAACTTGATTTTAAGATTTGTAATTATTTATTTACTGTAAACAAAAGACAAATGTGTGAATCTGTCATTATTGCACAATTCCTCCAAGTACCTAACTAAAAAACTAAAAATCCCTATCCTTACCAGAGTCAATATAGTGTGTAGTAACTCCTAAATAGGGCTGTCAAACCATTAATTTCTTTTAATTTCTCTGAATTTCTGCGAACAAATGTATCGCATCGCGGCGGCCCTTAATCCCATCGCGATTAACGCTGACAGCCCTAGTTAAAACTAATTTGACGGGTGAATGTTCACACCTGTAGGTAAACTCTGACCCGTGCGTACAAACATGCTGGAGACAGGTAAATTGGTGAAATGTTGATTATAGAGCCACATTTTCATAAACATTAAAACCAGCAGTGTTGTCATCATCACTTATTGATGTATCGTGTGAAAACATGCTGTGATTGAAACATTCAGCAGTTGTAGATATATATATATATTTCATGTGTGGAAGAAACATTTGAATAATATAAGTGTGTTATGAGAAGTCATGTCCGTAACAAGCAGCCGCACTGATGAAAACACACGCTGTTAAAGTGCCCATATTATGAAAAAAATCACTTTTTCTGGGATTTGGGGTGTTATGTTGTGTCTCTGGTGCTTCCACACACATACAAACTTTGAAAAACATCCATCCATGCTGTTTAGAGTGAGATACGGTTTCTGAATGTGTCCTGCCTTCAGTCTCTGGGTGAGCTGGTCAAAATCGGCACGGTTTGTGACGTCACAAGCCAAAACGAGCAGGCTAACCGCAACCATTAGCTCGTAGCGTTAGCATGCTAACGTTATGGCTAACGCTAGCATGCTACCTCGTTCTCAATAGCAAAGCACTGCTACAACACACACAAGTTCACCATAATCTACAAAAGAACTACTTCCATGTGCGCCCTCATTTAGAAGTCTCCCAGCTAATCCTGCCTTGTAACTGACCGAAGTTGTAGAAACAGCCTTTCTTTTACTGTCTATGGAGCTAGCTAGCTGACATGATCTACATCTGAGCTACTGGGCATGTGCAGTGCAATCAAAGATAGTA
>NC_050184.1:18748488-18750988 GCF_008315115.2 Sander lucioperca | reverse complement strand
CTTCTTTGCAGCTCCAGTCGGCGGCCGTGTGGACGTACAGTAACACAACATTCCCTTCCTGGTAGACAAATTGAATTGCTTAGATACGTGAAATCTGCAAACTTGTTTATTTCTTTTTGCCATTTTCATCCGTAAATGTAACGTTTAGAGATATCCAGTTCTTCCTCGTCCCCCATTTGCTCCACGCTGTTAAATTGTTTGTACGGGAAACAGGAGTTTTTCTACCCGGAAGTTATTGTAAACAAACATTGTGATTGGGTCTATAGATTAGCTGCATCAGGCACGTGACATCACATCCTGTTGTTCAGGGCTGCATGTCTGCTCTTTGCTGTGATTGGCTGACCTGTTTGAGTCTCTTGACAGCACAGTCGGTTTTCCTCAGAGTTGCTCGGTACACGACTCCAAACCCCCCCTCCCCCACCTGCAGGGAGGGGCAGAACCCCGCTGTCCCAGCATGCACCTCTTCATACGACCAGCACATCACACCGCTACCGCTCGCCACCACCGGGGGGGCCTGAGGGACGACATCATCATCATCATCATCATATATTAACATCCTGCAGTGTGTGTGTGTGTGTGTGTGTGTGTGTGTGTCTGTGTGTGTGTGTGTGTATCTGTGTGTGTGTGTGTGTGTGTGTATCTGTGTGTGTGTGTGTGTGTGTGTGTGTGTGTGTGTGTGTGTGTATGTGTATCTGTGTGTGTGTGTGTGTGTGTGTGTGTGTGTGTGAGTGTGTGTGTGTGTGCGTGTGTGTTTCTGTGTGTGTGCGCGTGTGTTTATCTGTATCTGTGTGTGTGTCTGTGTGTGTGTGAGTGTGTGTGTGTGTGTGTGTATCTGTGTGTGTGTGTGTGAGTGTGTGTGTGTGTATCTGTGTGTGTGTGTGTGTGTGTGTGTATCTGTGTGTGTGTGTGTGTGTGTGTGTATCTGTGAGTGTGTGTGTGTGTGTGTGTATCTGTGTGTGTGTGTGTGTGTGTGTATCTGTGTGTGTGTGTGTGTGTGTGTGTGTGTGTGTGTGTGTGTGTGTGTGTGTGTATCTGTGTGTGTGTGTGTGTGTGTGTGTGTGTGTGTGTGTGTGTGTGTGTGTGTGTATCTGTGTGTGTGTGTGTGTGTGTGTGTGTGTGGTGTGTGTGTATCTGTGTGTTGTGTGTGTGGTGTGTGTGTGTGTGTATCTGTGAGTGTGTGTGTGTGTGTGTGTGTGTGTGTGTGTGTGTGTGTATCTGTGAGTGTGTGTGTGTATCTGTGTGTTAGTGTGTGTGTGTGTTACCTCAGGGGGTCGGTGGAGGTCAGACTTCAGATCTGGGGGGGGCGGGGCCGGTCGAGGGAGCGTTCTTCCGCCTCCTTTATCTACTGAATAAAGAACACAAGATTTTCATATCTGTATATATATATATATATATATATATATATATATACACACATATATGTTATACCATGGTCTGGGTGAATACTCGATTCTGATTGGCTGCATGGTGTCTATAAAAAAGTGTTATAAGTCACCTACTAACGGAGCTCAAGTTAACCTGACTGTTTACCGTTCTAAACTAACGCGCTACATTAAAAGAAAAAGTAAATGTGAATCTGTTATTTCCATTTACTGTCTGCTGCTTCAGTGCCTCGTCCTCTGAACACCACAGGATGGCGCTAACGCACACGCTAAAAGAAGTAAGTTACACCAGAGACGGGTTAGAAGCGAGGCGCTCTGACTCAGAGTAACTTCCTGTCTGTGTGTCCCGTGGGTTTGTCCGCCGCCACGCCTCCTTTAGGAGACTAGCGGGACGTCCTGAGTGTGTTGATCCCAACGGGAGAAGTGAACGTGAACACAGATTATGAGCGATTCTTTCACCACGTAGTCACCAAAGTAAATATTGGAGCCGTTCTTCACCAAGCCACATATCTCCAGAACAGTCTGACACTAAAATGTTATGTTTCTGACGGACACATCAGGAGAAAATTAACTTAGTTTGAGACCTGTTTCTGTCTCAGGAACAAACTCTCACGAGATCTGGCAACATAAAGAAGCTAACGTCAGCTAACGGTCACCAACGTTAGCCCTAACAAAGCTAATGTCCGTGATGCTACATTTGTCTTTTAGCTGTGTGAATATCTAACTGTAGCAAAATAACATAATAAATTATACAAATATAACTTCTCATCCACCCACACGACGTTGAAGTGTGGACCGTTTCATACCTCTAGCTACAGAGGATCGTTGGTTACACTCTACACTGCGTCTCTGAACTGACTTTGTTTCACAGCGATCATCTCTCCTCCCGTTCCCTGTTCAGCTCTCTACTTCACACGGCAGATCATCTGTTCCTGAAAGTCTTTGATATTGTTTTGGGGACGATGACATGGCTGATAGCTGGCTTGTCTTGTTGTTAAACATACTGCCAGATTATATTTCCAACCATACACAATGTTATTGACTTTGGATCTTGCTAGCATAGAGTATATATCTCCCGTTTCTAGCTAAGCGTGGCAAGCCGTATATAAGGTCCGGCC
>NC_050184.1:18698488-18743488 GCF_008315115.2 Sander lucioperca | reverse complement strand
GGAAATTTTAAGTACTGTACTTCAGTCCAAATGTTGAGGTACTTGTACTTTCCTTGAGTCTTTTCTTTTCATGCCACTTTCTACTTCTACTCCGCTACATTTCAGAGAGAAATATTGGACTTTTTACTCCACTACATTCATCTGTTACAGCTTTAGTTACTAGTTACTTTAGTTACTCCGCTACATTCATCTGTTACAGCTTTAGTTACTAGTTACTTTACTGCACACAGAACACATGTAGTTTATAAAATCTGATGTTTGATTCTAAAGTAAACTAGTCGACAATATAACGGCTACAAGTCACGCTGAGATGATCAGACCATTAAATACACAAACTGTTTGGAGGATTTTTCGGCATTGAGTACTTTTACTTTAAATTCTTTAAGTGTATTTTCCTGATGATACTTTCATACTTTCATACTTTTACTTAAGTAACGTTTTCAAAGGACAACTTGTAGTTGTAACAGCGTATTTATACAGTGTATTAGTACTTTTAGTTAAGTAAACTCCCCCCTAGAGTGAGAAATATAATGCGTTCCATTACGTTAACGTTTGCCCAGACAGACATGCTAACGTTAGCTGTTAGCGGACGGTCTTAGTTCTGGTTCTGACTCACCAAAGCGGGTCCAGTCCAGGTCTGACAGTCCGTCCATTATCCGGCAGAACTCCCAGAGGACGGACGGCGGCAGGTTGTAGAGAAACGGACCTCTCAGGTCTCCCGACATCTTTTTAATAGAAACTAACCGTTGACGTTACGTCTTACTCTGAAGCTAACGGCTAACAGCGACCCGGAGCCGGAGGGGGTGTTCACACCGGGACCCGGATCTCTCTGTCACAAACAAGTTAAAAAACTTTAAAAACGCTGTAAAAATCCTCAAAGTTCAGCTCCTCTGCTGCTTCCGGGCACTGTGTTCAAGCCATTTAAAATCATGATAATAAGAGCCGCTTCCGGTTAGTAGTCCTACAAAATAAAAGCCGATGTCTGATTTTATTTTATTAATTTTATTCAATGTTTTCAATACAAAAACGGGCATTTTTATATCACTTAACATTTTACAAATAATTCTGAGCAGCATACAAATAATTTAAAAAAAATAATATATATATTATATTATATTATATTATATTATATTTTAAAAACCATATGAGACAATAAAAAAATAAGATAAAATTAATTTCGTTATAAATTAATAGGAGGGGGCTTTAATCAATATATACTTCAACTAATCTAACAACTGTCAAAGCACTTCTTTTTACAGGAACTGAATCTGTACAGCAACACAACACACACAAACAGCTCAAATAATAATAATTACATTTTTCATAATTTTTCTGTTTTTGTCAAGAAAAAAATCATCATCACAATAATAAAAAATAATCATCATTTTTTTTATAATCGTTCACACACTCGTGTTGAAGTGAATGTTGAAGTCCGGCCTCTGTGAGGGCTTTATTTTTATTTTTACACAGGAAGTCCTGAGTGAAGACTTTCTCTGCGCTCTGACTGAAGTGAAGTTCCTCAATTCCTGTTTAAACTACACAAGCGTGAAGTTCTTACTGTCATCTGACGTCACACACACACACACACAGACACACACACACACACACACACACACACACACACACACACACACACACACACACACACACACAGCTTAGCTTCCTCTTGTCAAACTGAGATATTTTTGATTTTGTGGTCTGTGGAGAAGCGCCTGAATGCACTGTTAGTTATTGTGAATAATATGTATATATATATATATATATATATACACACACACACACTTCTGGAATCTGGAACATAAGATAGATAGATAGATCTATCTAGATAGATAAATAAAAGTCTGCCTGCCTCTATGGGAATTTAACATAGGGGTGTACTGACTTATGCCCCCTTTATTTTAAGGAAGAACATTTATTTATTTACGATACATTATTCATTCACAAAGAAAATTGGTGTCCTTAAAGGTTGGATTTTTCCTCATTTTTTTAATTAAGGCATTAAGATCACTTTGCAAAAGATGACTTTTTTATTCCTCTTTTTAGTCAACTTTAGCATGGGTGTCCTAATTTTTTCACATGACTGTACATGAAATAATAATAGGATAGAATATAAGAACAAATTGTTTAAAATATCTATAAGTTGGGAATAAAAACTGTAGAACTGTTTAAATAGTATTGATAAAGCTGTAGGTAAACAAACCTACTGTGCAAGTTGCAATTAGTGCAGTTGTGATGTCTATGAGTCTTATCTGCCACTAACTGTCAGTTTTCATGGTAACTTTTATGAACAGCGTTAAAAGAGAGAGAATATAGGCTCGTTGGAGACGAGCCAGGCCAGCGCAGAATGGATCACCGGCGATCGGCGCCCATTGCACGCCAGTAAGATTAGTGTCCGAGTCCCGACTCGCTCTGACGTCATGCAGACGTGGGCAACGATAGGCGGCCGCAGTTTGTAGCCAGGCGCCGCAGTTGCTTTCAACCAACTGCAAGGCCCAGGGGCATGATGGGAAACGCCTCTGGCTCTCAGCCGATCTAACAGCTGATTGGTTCAGAATCGACTCAACACGTTTTATATTAACTTTTAATTGTTTTTGAATCAGAGGGATTTTAATTGCTATTTGTCAGATTTAAAGCTGCTCTAAGCGATGTTGGGTGACGTCACTTCTTGTTGACGTTCAAAGTACTGTCAAACAAAATGGAGGCTAGCTCACCCCTCCCTCCTCCTCATCCCGTCCCCTCCCACTCCCAATTTACCAACCTGTCCAGCAAAAACAGAGCCACCTGTCAGATTGGAAGCCCTTCTATTTGTTCATTGGAACGTCGTCTCTTTGGTCGTGTGTCGGCAATATCAAAATTCAAGAGAATATAATTCTAACGTTAGTCGTTGTCTAGGACAGCTCTCCTCTAGCTAACTTCCCTCTTCACGCGTCTCTCTCCTCCACTCCCCACACCCCCCTTCATGTGCACGCGCACTAACCCCCCCCCAACCCCCACCCCCAAATCCTTCTTGTCGGTTATTGGCTGTAACACTGTTTGTTATGTTTGGTGGTGCAGGTTGGTCAGTTTGTTTTTGTTGCGGTTTGTGGAGCCTGAGCTGTCTACAGAGACCACGTTTTTTTACAGTGTGTTCAGGGGACAGGCAGCTAGCAGATAGTGAGGAGATGTTTTTTACAGTGTGTTCAGGGGACAGGCAGCTAGCAGATAGTGAGGAGATTTTTGCTGTATGTGACAAAAAATGTTGTAGCCCAGAGATATTCAACATGGGGTCCGGGACCCCTAGGGGGTCCTCAGAGTCCCTGCAGGGGGCCTCCAAATTATTGTTAATTTTTGAAAGTTTAAAAAAAAAAATTAAATGTATTAACATGAATCTAAGCTATTATTAGCAAATATAAATCCCCACTGATGATAGGCTTGCTGGCCTATAGGTAAGGTAGTCACTAAGATAGCCATCCACAGATACAGTTCATCCTAAGGATTCACTGTGCTATGTATGTATGTTTCCCTTAAAATATGATTTATAAAATCATGCCAACAATTATTATTTTAACAGCTTTGTATTCTATGCAAACAAGGTATGTATAAAGGCTTTAGAGCACACACACGTTATTGTAGGCCCGGTTTTATATGCAACTTCATTTTATACAATATATGTAGTAGGGGGTCCCTGCTCTGTCTCTATTTCAGTTAAGGGGTCCTTGCTTTAAAACACGTTGAAGACCCCTGTTGTAGCCCTAAAAACGCGTGACATCGTTTAGAGCACCTTTAAAGGCTCATTCTGTACAGAACACATGTTGTGTGGCTGATGTCGTTTAGAAGTCAGAGAGACTAAATCCGTTCAGATTACATATCATCTACAGTCTGTTGTTTAACATCAGCAACAGATCGCAGGTAGAGCAGTTTGACAGCTACTCTGTCACAATAAAAACAACTGGAGACTGTGTACAAGCTGATATATGGGTCTGATAAAATTGTATTTAATCGGAATCGGACACTCAAATGAAATCGCTATTTAATACCACTAAAAAGGCTCGAAACATCACCACACTTTAACGTTAGCATAATTAGGGTCCCTGAAGCATGAACTGAAGCATTGACAACGTTGTAAGTGTACAGATAGTTTATTAAAAAGATAGATTATAAAGACAGTCCATAGACAGTATGGGAATTCCACGTTGCACGGCGTTCGACTAGTCATGACTAGGTTTTCAAGATGGCTCCCCGCAAGTAAACATGAACGCGACTGTCTTACAACGTTGTCAATGCTTCAGTTCCCATTTAGGGACCCTAATTATGCTAACATTAAAGTGTGGTGATGTTTCGAGCCTTTTTAGTGGTATTAAATAGCGATTTCACTTGAGTGTCCCCATGCCCTACATACTAGCATTGTAAGCTAACCAGCGGTCCGCGGTAGCCTCGTTAAAGCTCCAAACTCATTGGATTAGCATGACAACATGTCCCAGAGAGGGACAGAGTGGGTACACAACAGTTAATAACCCCTAGGCTCGTGCCGGAATTGTCCTTTAAACAACGCTCATTATCCATCCCTGTGCGGTCTCTTACCATTAAAGACGTTAAATTAAAATATAAAATATAGGCTACTACGGGACGTAGACCTGAGCCTATACCCTACGCTCCTGAACGCAGCATCACTGCACTTCACCACCACACCACTAGGCTATGTGAGCAAACCGCATACGATCGATTTGACAGCAGTATTGCGAAATTGAAATGAAATAAGGACTATTACAATCAATAATATGTTGAAATGAATTGAAAGGAATCCATTTCTGTAAAAAAAAAAAATCTCTGTCTGTTGTGCGCGTGTGTCAAGTTATAGCCTAGGCCTACCGTTCGTATATACTAGGCTCGCACCTAGGCTATTTAATTGTATAGTCTTGTTAGGCTATAGATGTGAGGGGTGTGCAAACTTTTTTTTTATGAGCTAGAGAGACCCCTTTAAAGACAAAAAGATAATTCAAGCACTGGCTTATGGTGTTTGTAGTTTTTTAACAACTCCCACATTAGGCCAATGAGGTGGGACAAAGGAAGAACTTGTGTTCTGGGCTGCTAATAAATCAATGTCCATACATTGAATATCTTTCAGTGCTGTGACCCATTTACTCCAAGACGGCCTGCTCACCGTAGCACAGGTAATACAGTCCATTTCATCTCTCGTTATGTTTCATTCATCTCCTTATAAACACAAATCCAACACTATGTTGACACGCCACGCTGACACGGTGAACAGCTGTATGCTTTCCCCTTAGCCACACACCTGTGTATCTCTGGCTGTTAATTACATTTATGCTTTTTCGGAGGCAATGCTCCACCCAGTGATCAAACACAAAACTCCATAACTGTCACCAACTAGGGTTGCACAATATTGACAAAATGTGATATTGCGATATCGATTATGAGTGTCACGATTCGATTCAAAATCGTTTTTTCAGGCTCAAGATTCGATTCAAAATTGATTTTCGATTCAAAAACAATTCCCCCTCTCTCCCCACTTTCACGTCTTCATCTGTCCTGTGAAAATAAAGGCCTACAAATCAAAAAAATTATCTTTAAAAAAAAATAATACATTTCCGACTCCAAACTCTGCCTCATATAAACTCTGTTTATGAAGTTGCGGGATAGCTACCGGTGAGAAATAGATGCGGGATGGGATTACTTTTGGCCTCTAAAGTTTCCTCTTCAATCTCGGTTATTTCGTCTTCTCCCTGAGCAACACTCATTCTTACTTTTGTCTTTCTTTTGCTCCACTCACTCCCTTCGCTCTCTCTTTAGGTCCTTTCTTTTCTTTCCCTTCTCTGATTCGTTCTGTATTTGTTGTCTCTATTTATTTCTTCACTTACACTGTCACTCTGTCCAAATATGCACACACAAAATTAACTTTTTCGTCCACCAGCCAAATGGCTAGTGAATGTTCACATTTTACCAGCCACTCTAAAGATTACCATTGTTTTTTGGCTGGTGAGTGAAGCAAATCTACCAGCCAATTGCATATTTTACCAGCATTTGGCTGGTGTATGGTGCTAATTTTGAACTCTGGTCACGTGGTACGCTCCATAGGGTTTGTCACATCAAAATAGATTCATAACAAATACAATACAAGGTTTATTTCAACTGACGGTCATATTGGACTGGTCCAACACGAATAAATAAATAAATAAGGACCATGTCTTCAGAACAGGACATGTTCTACTGGTTGGACAGTATAAAATATATAAATAAAGAGAACAGGACATGTTCTACTGGTTGGACAGTATAAAATATATAAATAAAGAGAACAGGACATGTTCTACTGGTTGGACAGTATAAAATATATAAATAAAGAGAACAGGACACAACTTTTCTTTCTCTTCTCTGATTGGTTCCGTTTAGTTGTCTCTATCTATTTCTTCACTCACACTGTCACTCTGTTGAAATATGCACACACGTGGTACGCTCCATAGGGTTTGTCACGTATTGGCCCCGTGCGCTGACGTGCACTAACGTGCAAGTGGCACGGTAACCACGGTAACTGGCCAATGAAAGATGATCATTACAGCATTTCAACAGGGCTCGACATTAACTTTTTGAGGCACTTGTCCTTTGGACGAGTACATTTACGTTTCACATGTCCATGCACAAAAGTCACTTGTCCGGGTAAAGATTTATCATTTTATAATATATATATATATATATATATATATATATATATATATATATATATATATATATATATATTTTGTGTTTTGCTAATGCAGAATTCAAACAAACCGTTGAAGGCATCCAAGCACTATCAACATTAATAAAATTCAGTTGAAACAGTAGAAACAAACGTGTCCCGTTATCGGTAAAATAGACGTAATGAGTGGCACATAATGTAAAGTAACATGGCATTTTATTTTGTTTGAGTTTTAACTTGTCCAGTGGGGCAAGTAAATTTCTCTTCCACTTGCCCTACAAAAAAATCCACTTGTCCCGGACAAGCAGACAAGCAGACAAGCAGACAAGCAGACAAGCAGACAAGCCTTAATGTCGAGCCCTGGTTTCAAGCTCTAAGTCAAACACAACTAAGCCACACAGCCAACGGACGGGACGCAGCGCTCCACAAAATAAACTAAATATTACATACTTATCGACACTTTCGATATAATATCATGCAAACGTGACATCGTAATGATATTGAGTCGATGCATCATGCACCCCTATCACCTACGTGGTATATAAACAAAAGAAAATTAAAAAAAAAAAAAAGTTGCGTAATGGCTCCAACAGTGTTGTCATTCATACATTGTCTATTCTGTTACTATTTTGTTGAAAGGTCTTGAATATTGTAGTCACTGTCTTGATTTTTTTTTTTTTGGGGGGCGGGAGAGAGAAGAGGGGGGGGGGTGTTCAAGTTGTGAATGTTATGTTTTTGTATGTGGTTAAAAAAAAAAATTGTAATCACAAAAGAAGTGAAAATAAATTCCCCTATGTCCGATTTGTAAAAGGTCTCACTCAGAAGTAACTGTCTGTTGAAGATGGCGGCGGCGGCGGTGGCGGCGGCGGTGGCGGCGGCGGTGGCGGCGGCGGTGGCGGCGGCGGCGGCGGCGGGGTTGCGTGCTGCTGGTGCTGCATGTTTTCGTGCAAAGCCTGAGGTTTATGAAACCTCTAACGGGAAAGTGATAGTGGAAGATGAGTTTTTAAACTTTATTTCTATTAAAATGAAAACACTATCACAGGATGAAATTGTTTTGTTAGCCTCAAACAACTTCTCCTCTGATTGGATTGAACGTTCCAAGAGACTTCTGTTTGATCTATGCCCGACAACGCAACGCAATGTCAAGCATAAAGGCGCTCAGAAGGACGTTAACAACATCAAGGATTGCTTGAAATTGCTCAATGAGTGCGGTGAAAACATTCCCAGGTTTGTCTCACACTTCCTGGATGAACTTCCACTTGTTGGTTTTGGCAACATGGATGCCTCGGCGTTACTCGGCGGGATGGAACGATTGAGCCGGGAAGTTTCTACTCTAAGGGGAGCTCTGGAAACGCAGGCAAGCGTGAGCGAAAACCTGGGGGCGGCTACTGCGGCTCTGGATCGCCGGATGACGGATATTGAGGAGACCCGTGGATCCCCACGCCGGGCTGGTGCTGCCACAGGATCTCAGGTGAGAGAAACGCAGGGGTCGGCGGGTCTTGCCCGCCAGCCACCGGGAGAGGCTATGCGCTCCCAACCTCTATCCCCAGCATGGAATATTGTCCTGAAGGAAGGGAAGCGTAAGCCTCAGAAGCCCCTAAAAGTGACCATACAAGCGAAACATGGCGGTACGAAAATGGGAATAGTTGGTACCGGCACAGTGAGTAACATTCCAGTGATTAAAACCAAGTTGGTGAGTGTTTTTGCCACTAGAGTTTCCCCTGATCTTGATGTGGGCACTTTGTGTGATTACCTGATTGAGAAACTGGGCAGATCTGTGACGTGTCAGAAGATTGACTCTACCCGCAACAGATTCAGTTCGTTTCATGTTACTGCTGAATGTAAGTCCCTCCTTGTTTCGAGCAGGCCCCTGTATAAGACACACAGATTGTACAAAGTCAAGCCAGGCTGGAATGACTATGTGGAAGAGGTACATGCTGAGGCAAGAAGGGCCTTCAAAGCATGGGTTGAGTCAGGCAGGCATAAACATGGTCCCTTATTTGATTATAAGAAACATGCAAATGCTAAATTTAAATATGCTCTACGTTCCATTATGAGGAATGAAAATACAATGAGGTCTGACTCTCTTGCAAGGAAGCTGCAATACAATAGTCCTATTGATTTCTGGAAAGAAATCAAAAGAATGAATAACTGTAAAACATCGTTACCAACGAACATTGATGGTGTCAGTCAGCGGCTCAGAGAAAATTACTCAGTTGTGGCAGAAACATTATTATGAGCTGTTTAATTGTGTTAAAAGTAACTCATTTATAGTGGGTAACATTGATAATAATGAAGTTGTGACTGTTTTCCCTCGAGAAATAAATGATGCAATTATAATGCTAAAAGATAATAAGGCATGTGGTATGGATACGATATCTGCAGAGCACTTAAAATTTGCGAGTAGAAAACTCTGTCCCCTAATTGCTATTTGTTTTACTGGGTTGTTAGCCCATGGTATTCTACCTGATTCTATTTTATCTGTCACATTAGTGCCTATCATCAAAGATAAAGCTGGCAAAATTAACAGCTTGGATAATTAGCTCTGGCCAGTATTTTATCCAAGGTCTTGGAGAGGATTATACTGAATAGGCTGGAACAGTTTGTCCTGACCTCTGACAACCAGTTTGGCTTTAAATCTAAACATGGCACAGATATGTGTATTTTTGCCTTAAAGGAGGTCCTAGATTTGTATAACAGGCATAATTCCACAATTTTTATGTGTTTTATTGATGCCTCTAAAGCCTTTGATCGTGTAAATCATGAGAAGTTATTCTACAAATTGCACAACAGAGGGGCTCCCAAATATCTAGTGAGAATCTTGGGTTTTTGGTATGCTCATCAGTCAATGTATGTGAAATGGGGTAACTCAACGTCTGCCCCATTCAATGTGAGCAATGGAGTTAGGCAGGGAAGCATTTTATCTCCCTTTCTTTTTAATATTTATATGGATGATCTATCAAAGCTGCTAAATAACTGGAACAGGTTGTATGGTTGGGAACACCATTATCAACCACCTGATGTACGCAGATGATCTGGTGATTCTTTGTCCATATAGTGCTGGCCTTCAACAGTTACTAAGGGTCTGCTCCCAATATGGCTCAGACTTTGACATTAAGTACAATTCTAAGAAGAGTAATATTGTGATTTCTAGAAGCAGGGAGGACAAAAAACTGTCATTTCCTGGTTTCTCTCTGTCTGGTACTGTCCTTAAAGTGTGTGATGAGGTCAAATACTTAGGGCACTACATAACTGATGACCTGTCTGATGATAGGGACATTCACAGACACTACTGTATGTTGTATGCACAAGCTAATATGCTGATTCGCAAATTTAGTATGTGTTCATTGTCTGTGAAGACCACACTTTTTAAAGCTTTTTTGCACCCCAATGTATACTGCCCATTTGTGGCGTCGCTATTAAAAAAAGCAGTATGCAGAAACTCAATGTGGCATACTGTATAATGATGGCATGAGGCTGCTGCTTAAAATGCCACGATGGAGCAGTGCAAGCCAAATGTTTGTATGTGTTGATGTATCCACCTGTCCTGCTGTACTCAGGAATCTCATGTACAGATGTATGTGTAGACTAACGGAGTCATTCAACAGCATAACTGCAACACTAGTGAACCCTGCAATGAGTGCGGTCAGGTTTACTTCAAGATTGTGGAACCATTGGTGTTTTAGTCTATATGCTGATTTCTGAACACTCTTTTTGTGTATTGTGGTGTGAACTGACTGTTGTCATTTCTTATTGTTTGTGTTTTATCTTGTATTTGTCTGTCTTTTGCTATGTTTTGTATTGTGCTATGGACCGTTTTTGTGTGTGTCCTGAATAAAGACTATGATGATAAAAGAAAATCAGTAGGCTAGATACAGACAGTATAACAGTATTTATGTTTAAGAAACATTAATACCAGTGGTGTAGTCTACGTGATACGCAGGTATACGCAGTATACCCACTAAGAAAGCTCCAGGATTTCCATATACCCACTTAAAAATGCCCAATCACACATAACAACATACTTTCTATTATATTTTTGATATATTTGGAATTGTCATCTGTGTTTTTCTTCTTCACATAGGCTCTTTTTATCTTAATTCTTACTCTCTTATTTTTAAACCATTCTGTGTGTGTAGCATATATATATATATACTTATATTGTTTGTTCTGTTTAACCTGTTTGTTTAACTTATTTTAGAGAATGTGTGACATGCACCAACAACATCAAAACATATTCCTTGTATGTGTAAAAAACGGACTTGGCAATAAAGCTTTTCTGATTCTGATATCTGATAATATATTTTGCGATATATTGCAAGTCATCATTCATTCAATTTCCAACTTCAAATTTTTCCCAATTTTAAATGATGTCCCCAAATGATGTCCCCTTTGTCAACATCTGTTTGATCTAAAAAGATATATTTCTCCGTTTGTTCATCTCACTTCAATGTTATTGCTGCAAAATGGGATAGTCAAGCAGACAGACTGACCAACAAATATATAATAATAGATCCATACTTGGCGTCTGTGTATCGATACAGTATTGCCACGGAAAATATTGCGATACTATGCTGTATCGATTTTTTCCCCCCACCCCTAGTAAATTGGTACATAAAAGTGTATCAGAATACAGGAAATGACGTCGTTGATGCTCAAAACCTCCCTGGGGGAGGACACCCAGACGGGCGCCTGGTTAGCTCACCTGGTAGAGCGGGCGCCCATATATAGAGGTATACTCCTCGACGCAGCGGTCGCGGGTTCGACTCTGACCTGTGGCCCTTTGCTGCATGTCATTCCCCTCTCTTCCCCTCTCTCTCCCCTTTCAAGCTATATATATATATATATATATATATAAGCTGTCCTATACAAATAAAGGCCTAAAATGCCTCAAAAAAAAAACTTAAAAAAAAAAGGGAGGACACCCAGACCCCCCCACTATGATATGCCGCCCCCCCTCCCCCAAAGGCAGATTCTGGCCCATATACAGTACAGTATACCCACTACAATACATTAGACCACACCACGGATTAATACAGTAAAACATTTCATATTATTATTATTTATTATTATTATTAATAACCTTTCCATCCCCTCTGTGTTGATTATTAATAACGTCTATAGTCTCTGCGGCTGCTAAATAAAAAGAAATCGTAGTAAATAAAAAATTAATGACGCGCCAAAATGCCTCACCCCCCCCCCCCCCAATCTCTCTCTCTCTCCTCCTCCTCCTCCTCACCCATCCTCCATCCACATCCTCTCTCTCCTCTCGACACACGGCAGGATGGACGTCGTAAACCAGGTACTAAACATGATATTTCCATGATTCTGCTTCGTATTTTTCGGTATTCTTCTGTCCGCATGATCGTTCTCGGTGCTCGGGGTGTGTTTGTGTCGTGTGTCGGGGCGGCCCGCCGGGGGGATTCGTGCTGGTACCTCAGTGTCGGGCCGCAGCACGGCGGCGGGCAGCACGGAGACATTTCTAATGTCATCATCACTAATGATTAGAAATAACAGCCTAAACGGGGAATTAAGAGACCATAAAGTCAGACATTAGGAAGATCTGTTTATTATTATTATTATTATTATTTTTTTTTTTTTGCATTTGTGTCGTCATCGATGTGAAACATAGCCTAATAATCGTTAGAGATAATAACAGATTATTATTGGATGGTGTGCGCGCTGCCTGCAGGAGAACTGAAATAATAAAACACAAAACTGTCCGGAAACATTCAACGTTTCGTGTCGCGTGATGATATGTAGTATGTAGTATGTAGTGTGTATGTGCGTGCGTGCGTGCGTGCGTGCGTGAGTGTGTGTGCGTGTGTGTGCGTGTGTGTGTGTGTGTGTGTGTGTGTAAAATGGCAGCCAGAGGAGGAGGAGGAGGAGGAGGATTTCCTCCTCTCTGGATGATGCTGCTGTTGTTGTTGCGGGTTTATCTGGTTTTCTACATTCTCTCTGTTTTCACACTCGTCCTGATTCCGCCTTATTTAACCCGGTTATAACCCGGTTGTAACCCGGGTTTACCTGCTCCTCTTCAGCGGCCGCTACAAGATGGAGACCGACAGGAAAAATCGTCAATTATTCTGTTACATTACCACAATATATTACAGCAATAGGCCTATAATACTAGGCCTATTCTGCTATTTTGTGATTGTTTTTTATCTTCTATTATTGGTGGCTATTTTATTCCATTTTCTTTTGTATTCTTGCCTGATTTTATTTGTCCTGAAATGTTTGAATTCAATTCAATCCAATTTTATTTATAGTGTCAAATCCTAACACAGGTTGTCCCCCGCACCACCTCAGATCTGATGACTGTAGTTGGACTTCTTTAGCAAGTTATGTCTTTTAGCTTTTTTAAGGCTATGTATTTATTATCTGCTCTAGCTTTTCCATCGTTTTAGACGCAGATATGGTGATAATAACAGTCCCAAATAATAGGGGTGCACGATTCACAAAATGTCACGATTGGATTCAATATCGATTTTCGATTCAAAAACGATTCTCGATTCAAAAAAACATTCACAGTATGTAAATGTAGTTACTTTTCCCATGCGATTGCAGTAGACATAGGCTACAACTTAAAAAAATAAAATAAAAAAATTCTATGAATTGATTTTGAATCGGTAGAGCTTGAATCGTGATACGAATGTGAATTGATTTTTTTGCACACCCCTACCAAATAATGTGAAAAGGAGACGCAAAACTACCACAAAGAGACACAAAATGTATGGGGGACATTGCTTCTTTTTAACTTGAAAAACGTAACAGAAAGGACACCCCCCCCCATCCTAGTTATAATTCCCTAATAGGTGTGAGACCTTGTGTCTGCCATCAAGAGTTGGCGGGCGAATGAGGAAAAATACCAAGCAATAATAGATTTGAACAGGTCAAAGATGAGCACAGTTCATAGTCTATTTGTGTCGGTAGATAGAGTCTATATTGAATGACCCTTTACCTGCCTTTTAGTAAGAGATATTTTAAATGGGGAAATAAAGTGATTTAACATTGTGACATAGTTGTAGTAGTTCATGGCGTAGCAGGGCACTGCAGGGTGTAGCAGGGCGTAGCAGGGCACTGCAGGGCGTAGCAGGGCACTGCAGGGCGTAGCAGGGCACTGCAGGGTGTAGCAGGGCACTGCAGGGTGTAGCAGGGTGTAGCAGGGCACTGCAGGGTGTAGCAGGGTGTAGCAGGGTGTAGCAGGACACTGCAGGGCGTAGCAGGGCACTGCAGGGCGTAGCAGGGCACTGCAGGGTGTAGCAGGGCACTGCAGGGTGTAGCAGGGTGTAGCAGGGCACTGCAGGGTGTAGCAGGGTGTAGCAGGGTGTAGCAGGACACTGCAGGGTGTAGCAGGGTGTAGCAGGGTGTAGCAGGGCACTGCAGGGTGTAGCAGGGTGTAGCAGGGTGTAGCAGGACACTGCAGGGTGTAGCAGGGCGTAGCAGGGCACTGCAGGGTGTAGCAGGGCACTGCAGGATGTAGCAGGGCACTGCAGGGTGTAGCAGGGTGTAGCAGGGCACTGCAGGGTGTAGCAGGGTGTAGCAGGGCGTAGCAGGGCACTGCAGGGTGTAGCAGGGTGTAGCAGGGTGTAGCAGGGCACTGCAGGGTGTAGCAGGGTGTAGCAGGGCGTAGCAGGGCACTGCAGGTTACTGCAGGGTGTAGCAGGGCACTGCAGGGTGTAGCAGGGCACTGCAGGTTACTGCAGGGATTTAGCAGGGCGTAGCAGGGCACTGCAGGGTGTAGCAGGGCGTAGCAGGGCACTGCAGGGTGTAGCAGGGCACTGCAGGGTGTAGCAGGGCATAGCAGGGCACTGCAGGGTGTAGCAGAGTGTAGCAGGGCACTGCAGGATGTAGCATGGTGTAGCAGGATGTAGCAGGGTGTAGCAGGGTGTAGCAGGATGTAGCAGGGTGTAGCAGGGCACTGCAGGGTGTAGCAGGGTGTAGCAGGGTGTAGCAGGGCATAGCAGGCCACTGCAGGTCGTAGCAGGGTGTAGCAGGGCACTGCAGGGTGTAGCAGGGCACTGCAGGATGTAGCAGGGTGTAGCAGGGCACTGCAGGGTGTAGCAGGGCACTGCAGGATGTAGCAGGGCACTGCAGGGCGTAGCAGGGCACTGCAGGGTGTAGCAGGGTGTAGCAGGGCGTAGCAGGGTGTAGCAGGACGTAGCAGGGCACTGCAGGGTGTAGCAGGGTGTAGCAGGACGTAGCAGGGCACTGCAGGGTGTAGCAGGGTGTAGCAGGGCGTAGCAGGGCACTGCAGGGTGTAGCAGGGTGTAGCAGGACGTAGCAGGGCACTGCAGGGCGTAGCAGGGTGTAGCAGGACGTAGCAGGGCACTGCAGGGCGTAGCAGGGTGTAGCAGGACGTAGCAGGGCACTGCAGGGCGTAGCAGGGTGTAGCAGGACGTAGCAGGGCACTGCAGGGTGTAGCAGGGTGTAGCAGGACGTAGCAGGGCACTGCAGGGCGTAGCAGGGTGTAGCAGGGTGTAGCAGGGCAGTGCGTAGTAGGGTGAAGCACAAATCTTCCACAAAGCGAGGTAAAAAACACTCCTAACAGAAGTTACTTCAGGACACTTTACAGAAACAGACAGAGTAGGTTTTAGACCACACTATAATTTATCTCCCCCCCCCCCAAGAGCAAACATTTGGTGCAATGGCGAGGATAAAATGTCGAAAAAGTTAAAATGATCTGTCACAATCTGTTTTTGAAAACCTTGGACAGAACTCTCTCTCTCTATAGGTGGTTAATCCTGGTTCAACCTTCATACCTTTGTTTTAAAAAGTGTTGAATAAAGTTGATTATTATTGTTGTGAAGGCTGTTGTCATGAGTGCTGGTTGGACGGGAGCTTTGTGATTTCATGAATGAATGTAATCAAACCTGAAATCATCTCTGCTGTCTCTTTCTGTCTGCAGCTGGTTGCCCAGGGTCAATTCAGGGTGCTGAAGGTTCCTCTGGGCTTCATTAAGGTCTTACAATGGGTGAGTTCATTTTAAATATACAATATTAAATGAAGTTAACTGTTGACACATTACAGTAACGTGAGCTATTTAAATTAGCTGATACATGGTTAAACCTCATTGGCTCTTACCAGTGTATCTCCGTCTGTACTTCGTCCACAGCAATCCCACCAATCAGTCCCAAAACTTCCCAGTTAGAGAGGAAATGATCTAAACATATTCTTTGTACGATCATTCCCCCAAAGAACCGAGCAGGCCTGCCTTGTTGCACCATCCACATGTTCTTCAAAACTTGACATTTTCAGCGTGTAGCTCGCTAGCTCGAAGTTTGTTGTTTCCCGAAGAGAACGGAGTTTGAGAACGGCAACACACAGAGAGAGGAAGGTAATTCTCCTGGAAATGGCGTTTTTCCACTACATGGTACCTGCTCTGACTCGACTCTACTCGCCTTTTTTGGTTTTCCGTTATGAATAAAAGACCCTGGTAGCTGCCGACAGGTACTTTATTTAGTCTCACCTCCGTCGAGGTTCCCAGCGAGCTGAGGCGATACCAAAAGGTGACGTGAAAACCTGCAGACTACTGATTGGTCGGAGAGAATCGGCACTAATCACCGCGTCATCGTTGCTATAGCGACAGACGGGGGGGTGTCCTGAACAAACTCGCCATTTTTAAACAGTTCAGCCAGCTGTGTGTTTTTTTTTGCTGCCTCCAGCTTCTTTAGAAACTAAATGCGTCTTCTGGCAAACAGCCACATGCTGAGAATCAAACGCCCACGTTCTGCACGTGTGCCGCGTTAGGTCACGGCAGTTTCCGGCGGCTGCGCTATGACGACCAGCCACGCTAGCCTCACGCATGACGCGATACTAAATCTGCGATGGAAAATGGAGGACGGGGCACCGCGGCTGAGCCGAGTGGAGTAGAGTAGAGTAGAGTAGAGTAGAGTAGAGCAGAGTAGAGTAGAGTAGAGTAAAGTGGAGCTGGTACTAGCAGTCGGTAAGCGCCATTAGGCACATGGGCCACCATTGGCTAGCAGTAGCTTTACCAATGGCACACTGACTAATAAGTGTGCAAGAGAGTTTTTTTTGGAAGTGTTCTCTCATCTGCATGCCAAATTACCTTTTTCACAGAAATTGGCAGGAGCACAGCCTGTCATTTAAGGTAGTTTGATTGATTTTTTTCCCTATCCGCACTCCGTGAAGACCCGCTCTACTCTGCCTCTGATTGGCTAGTACTCATTGCCTTAATCAGAGAATGCGGCGCAAGAGAAAGAAAAACACTGCCTGAACAGGCTCAGTAGATGCTTGTTTAAAGGTGCTCTAAGCGATGTCACACGTGTTTTAGGCTACAACATTTTTTGTCACATACAGCAAACATCTCCTCACTATCCGCTAGCTGCCTGTCCCCTGAACACACTGTAAAAAACATCTCCTCACTATCTGCTAGCTGCCTGTCCCCTGAACACACTGTAAAAAACATCTCCTCACTATCTGCTAGCTGCCTGTCCCCTGAACACACTGTAAAAAACATCTCCTCACTATCTGCTAGCTGCCTGTCCCCTGAACACACTGTAAAAAACACGCTCTCTGTAGAAAGCCCAGGCTCCACAAACCGCAACAAAAACAAACTGCGCCAACCTGCACCACCAAACATAACAAACAGCGTTCCAGCCAATAACCGACAAGAAGGATTTGGGGGTTGGGGTTGGGGGGGTTAGTGCGCGGAAGGGAGGGGGAGGGGACGGGATGAGGAGGAGGGAGGGGCGATCTAGCCTCCATTTTGTTTGACAATACTTCAAACGTCAACAAGAAGTGACGTCACCTAACATCGCTTAGAGCCCCTTTATTGCTGATATGGCACACTAATGAACAAGAACATTTTAAAATGGCACTTCATAATATCAAAAAGATTGCCGACCCCTGATCTAGACTAAGGTAAGCCGATCAGTGAGCCGAGCGTCAGTCGGTCAACTAGAAACATCCATCTAACTGATCAGTGTCCTCAGATAGGGATGGCAAAAACTTCAAAAAGGATCAAACTTCATTCTTAATCGTCACATACACACAGTACAATGTAGTGAAATTCTATTACTGCATTTAACCCATCCTAAGTATTAGGAGCAGTGGACAGCTATACATACAGCATCCAGGAAGCAACTTGGGGTTCAGTGTCTTGCTCAGGGACACTTTGACATGTGGCTGGAGGAGCCTGGGATTGATCCGCCAACCAACCAACTCTACCTCCGAGCCACAGCCACCCCATAATCGAGAACCGCTTCCAAATTGTCCGATCCATCATGTATAATATGCCTCAGAGCTTATGGATTACTTTTATCGATGCTGACATATTTTTTTGACAGTAACTGACCTCAAATGTATGTGTCTACACTGCTAGAAACTTGCAAGAATATCTTAAACTTAGGCTACATTAACATTGCTATATTTTGGTTTAAAAACGACTACCTTTTACTAGGTTTTCCCCTCTCATTCCCCCTGCTCTGGCGTTTCCCCCTCTCATTCCCCCTGCTCCGGCGTTTCCCCCTCTCATTCCCCCCTGCTCTGGCGTTTCCGAGCCCCTAAACCGGAGACATTAGGAAACATTTCTGACCCGTTTTGGCTTGGAATCTGCGGGGTTGTGTTGCAGTCTCAACGGCCGCAAACGGAGACCTTTGGCAACACCGACGGCAACACTTCTCCATCTGATTGGGTGTAATCTGTCACGGCATCTTGTTCTCTGAGACTGAAGTCCAGTTCAGACCAAAGATTGAGTGAGTGGGTTATATTCAGGGCTTTACATTAGCACCCACCAACCTACGCAGCAGGACAATTCACTTGTTAAAAACAGTGAATTGTCGGCACACGTCACCGAGGGCGCGTGCCAGCTGCTTAGTGACACGCGAGCGCTCCAAACCACTTTTAACCACTTAATCTCCCCCCCCCCCTGCACCACCGAGCCTATGCAATAATAAGCTACTCTTATTATGTCTGTGTCTTATTCGGTTGCATGTTTTCATACAAAAAAGATCTTTACACACGTTATCAGAGCTGAATATTTGGTGACTGCAGTGTTATCCATTTTATGTAGTCTTGATTTTGGTGTTTTCAGCTCATGTACATTTAAAAGGTTGTTAATCTGGTTCTTGAAGTTAATTGTAGCACACCATAGTCAACTTTATTCAAATAAAACGTAATTTTCCACAAAATAGCGGCTGAGTGGCTAGTAGTTTTTGGAAAACCACGAGCCACAGTGGCTGGTGAGCAAAAAAAGTGAATGTCAAGCCCTGGAGACTAACGCTACTAATGTTACCATGGCAACTACCAGCAGCGGGCGGAGTCTCCACGCTGCTTCCATCATTTAGTCCAATTCTCAAACATTTCTAACAATGTTTCCAAAACACTTGGAGAACATTGTGAACATGCTCCTTGTACTAAAAATATTATATTAAAATATTACTATGAAAATATAAAAAGAAAAGGACTTAAGACTTCAGGTTGCGCAGTCGCGTCACACACACACTCGCGCACGGACACACACACACACACACACACACACACACACACACAGTCAAGCAGAGCAGAAAGGAAAGTCTGACTGTGACCATCTGCTGTGTGTGCTCTGTAAGCTGGCTACTCAGAGATGATGAAGATGATGATGAAGATGATGACGGTGTAGTGTAGAGCAGCTGAGCAGGGCACTAACACTGTGAGGGTTGTGGGTTAGATTCTCTATTTATAGAAGAGATGATGAGTCATCATCCTGCAGGGGCTTCACACTTCCTGCAGCTTCAACAGAACTACATTTAAAAAATGTGTAATTTAACAGGCAGGTTGTTCTTAGAATTTCCTAGTTTATTCCTTCTGATCTCCTCGAAATGTTCTGAATACTTTCCCAGAAAGAAGCTCTTACAATACTGTTCATCTGTAGCACGTTTCCTGGAAACAGCAATTTCATTTGTAGGAAAAATGATGAGGGGGGGAAAGTGTGTTCTGATTATAGACACAACACACAGATGTTTCCACGGATATGAAGCAATAACGTCAGTCACGAATCAATAATAACCATTAGTGACCTAGCAACGTCTGAAACACGAACAGTACATATTCTTCTGTTGCAATTCACCTACGTATGCTAACTCATAACTGTACATACACAACCGCCGCCGACTTGAGCTGCAAAGAAGCTCTGGCCGCCCGGTCGAGGACGCTGGTCAGAAAGTCCGGGGAAGCTGTTTGAGGCTTTGGCCGCTCTGACGTAGCAGCATTCTATGTTCATCATGGAAAAAGATCAAGCAGCCACTGCACGGCCAATACACTGACACTAGAAACCTTTTATAAATGACATATATAATGACAGAATGTGTATTGGTTGTTGGTCGCAGCGGTGTCTGTTAGCGGTTAGCTCGCTCGTTAGCCGCTGAACCGCAGCAGCGTGCAGGCAGAGCATCTTTTGCGACACTTTTGTCGCTTTTCTCATAGTTTTTTTTACGGTTTTGTTGTTTTTGCCGATGACATTTTTGTCACTTTTTTTCAACGTTCTTTTATAAAAAATTTTTTCAAATGCTATAAAATTGAGTAAAACACCCAAATTCAATGAATTGAGTTTTGTATGGAACCATCCACGTTATTTTATTTATAAATTTCTGATATAGAAACTTTTTGAAAATGGGTCAAATTTGACCCGAGGACACCAGGAGGGCTAACTAATGTGAATCACTAAAGTAGATATGAAATGAAAGCCAACTCAAACTACACTCTCATTATTTTCGTAAGCCTGCCCCTGAAGCTACTGCAGCAGACGGTTACGTTACAGAAAATGAGCCAGAGAAGCTGATGCTATGTACGGTTACACAAAAATGATGGGGTTGTCGCTCTGGGACACGGGCGAGAATGAGGCTGGGAAGGAAAAATCACAGTATACACACTACAAAAACTAGACACCACTGCTAGGAAGTCCGATTTCCTGAGGTCAAAGTCGGAAACACGCCCCTGCATAAGCGGAGTTTGACATTCGAGCCAGGGGGGGGCAAAAAAAACAACTCATTGTAGAAGCTGAGACCTGGCCTACCACTTGGGGAACGCAGCACGAGCACATATGGGCAAAACAAACATGCTAAATAAACATATATGTTTATTTTTAAAGCAGATTTTAAATTACATTATAACAATTTAACAACTCGCCCTTATGAAATCCAATCGCGGCACGGCTGTCTTGGAACGCCATAGCGCTCAACAGTCCCGCCCCTCCTCTGAGAGACCTTGGGTTCCGGAAGTAAATTTCCCGTTCATTTCTCCCGTTGACGTCTGGAAAAATCCGTATATAAAGAGTTTTAGACCGTGCCTTAGGCTAACCAGACGGGACGTAACTCATAAGCATACAACGTATCATTTCGAGTAAAAAAAACAAACAGAAAATCCCAAAAAAGTAAAAGGTACAAGACTGTGTACATATCATCATCTCAGAGAGAAGGAACTACTCATCCCATAAACCACCGCACACCACTGAACAAAGGAAGCTAACGTTAGTTTAGCTAACAGCTAATTCGGCTAACCGCTAGCTGAGACAGCATGTAATAACTTTAAAAGACCCTCAAAATAAACCTGAAAATAACCGTTAACATATATAACGGCTGTTACGTCAGCTGTAGACGGCTTTACCCAGTGTTAAGTTTGAGTTAACGTTATTTTAGACTGAATTAAGAGCGGTCAGCTAGCGGTTAGCCAAATTAGCTGTTAGCTAAACTAACGTTAGCTTCCCGGCGGAGGCTAACGTCAGAAGCGTGGAACCAATCGTGATTTGTGCAGTGTCGTAAATCCTCGCGACGGATCGTGCAGGCAGCAGAGATCGGGTACTGACACCCCCCCCCCCCTCCTCACCAGCATGAGTTCCACCAATCAGAGTCATCACTGTGGGATTGTTCAGGATTGTGGGTAATGAAGTACTTATCCAAGACATCGCGAATAAAAGACATTTATCTCAAAACAAGGTTAGTGCCCCATGATTTGTGGCGTCTATATGAGCATATACAATCGCTGAGTCATGTCGTAGCTGGTTTTAAGTCTACCATCGACGGTTACCATTTTATGGCTTATACTCCAATTTGTCAATGGAGAAATTGCATTGTATTTTTACTTCCGGAACCCGCTGTGGGCGGGACTGGTGAGCTCTATAGACAGACGGTGGCAGAAGGTCCCGACACTAAAATTTAATTTAAAGACACGTTGAGAGAAAAGATCCGTATTTTGCCGTAATCCAATGACATGAAAAAAAAGTAATCCACAGCGATCAGTAGATCCACCTCGCCGTTTAAACAATGTGGAATAAAACTTATAAAAGTCCAAATCTACACAAAACGCGCAATCAATTAATAAGCTGACAGCAAATGTATATACATATACATTTAGGAAACCTTTATTGCAACGTTGGCACGGTAAGATGTCCAGACAAGTGCAACAGTAATTTTCGTTTTTTGCGTCCTGCAAATGCGTCGACGATGGCTGCTCCATGCATCTACAGCAGCGAAAGCTGTAGTAATAAACAGTTATAAGCACTTCTGTCTTATCTGTGTCTCACTAAATCAGACTTACACACAGTCCTGTCCATCTTCTATCTGTGGACATGTTGTTACGCTGTTTGTATGCACAAAAAAACTGCGTAAGGCGTTGTTATAAACTGGTATTGCTAACAATGGCTAACCTGGCTAGAGCTAACGAAAACAATGAAAATCTGACTTGTAAATGGAACGCATTCAACTCAGGTGTGACGTTATTCCCAGCTTCGGCTGCCGTCCGGTTAATGGAGCGCACTAATAGCTTGAAGCACCGCTGTGTTAACGTGCAGCCTCACAGAGCTGTTAACCATAAACCATGATAAGGGTTTTCATGTTTTTACAAAATCTGCATTTGTACTCAATAATGTGTTTGTTTTAGGGCTGTCAAACAATTACATTTTCTTAATCGCGATTAATCGTTGAATTTCTGTAGTTAATCGCGATTACTCGCATGTTTTATCACATGATTAAAATTCTATTATTTTGCATTTCAGAACAGTTTTTAAGTCCATATTAACAATGGAAAGCCATTCTTACCAGTGGATCTTGATTGGGAATCAAATGAATGCAAAGAAAGTTACTTTATGAACTTGATTTTACGATTTGTATTTGTTTATTATATATTTAATCTAGTCACACATTTGAATTTAACAACAACGTTGAATGCACCACAAGGCTGTAGCTGCAGATTGTTACATAGCGGTGTTGAATCCTCTACAGTGAAATACAGTCACACTTTACACCGTTTAGCGTTAGCTGTCAGCATTTTAACTGTGTTTAATCCAGCAACTAGCTAGCGGTAGGCTAACGTTAGCTGCTGTTGAGTATAGTGTTAACTAGCTAGTGGTAGGCTAACGTTAGCTGCTGTTGAGTATAGTGTTAACTAGCTAGTGGTAGGCTAACGTTAGCTGCTGTTGAGTATAGTGTTAACTAGCTAGCGGTAGGCTAACGTTAGCTGCTGTTGAGTATAGTGTTAACTAGCTAGTGGTAGGCTAACGTTAGCTGCTGTTGAGTATAGTGTTAACTAGCTAGCGGTAGGCTAACGTTAGCTGCTGTCTAGTATAGTGTTAACTAGCTAGTGGTAGGCTAACGTTAGCTGCTGTTGAGTATAGTGTTAACTAGCTAGCGGTAGGCTAACGTTAGCTGCTGTTGAGTATAGTGTTAACTAGCGTCATGTGCAGCAATGTTTCTGTTTCCTGTAACGTCTGTTTCAGAGCATCAGAGAGAAGAGCAGGCATATCAGTGGCACCAGAATGAGGCACCGAAATCTGCGTTGCTATTCCTGCAGCAGCAGGATGTGTTACGAGGAAGTACGGCAAAATAGTAGCCTGTTAAGCACGACGCAAAGCCGAGTGAAGTGAAAATAAATTAATAAATGGCGGCATGCGATTAATATGATTAAAAAAAATTAACACATTATGCTCGACCCTTAATCACATCACGATTAACGCGTTAATGCTGACAGCCCTAGTTTGTTTCCTTTTCATTTCAGTTCTTCGCCATCTTTGCCTTCTCCACCTGTGGAAGTTATTCTGGGATGTTCCGGATGGCGGTGGAGTGTAAGAACCGGACAGAGAGCGACCTGAGTATAGAGGTGGAGTTTGAGTATCCATTCAGGTCAGTACGACACTAACCCCTCCACTCATCATAGCTACAGGCAGGGCTTTAAATGACCAGCCAACACGGCTAGTAGCTTTTTAAAGTTACCAGCCAATCAGATTTCCCACTAGCCAAATGTTTGTGTTTGTTTTTTCCTAACTAACTTTACTTTAATTTCAGCTCCTCTGGTTTGTTTGGCTCCGTTCCGTTCGTCTTCTCCGTTTTCAGCGTAGCTCGTAGTCGATTCCACGCACGCTAGGCACGTAGCCGACGGTTGTCTGACACGCCACGACACAGTGTTCGTGGGAAATGTACGAAAAGTACAACAAGCGGTGTTACCGCCCACACTTCTTGGCGAAAAAACAGACCAATCTGGCGACAATGAGTCAAAATGCCGATTTAAACAAACGCAGAGTTGTTTACCTTAGGTCGCTGACACACAGAGCCGATTATCGGCCGTCGGACCGTCTGGCGAGGCCTTCATTTTGGCCGACCTGACATGTTCAGACGGAGACAGGGCAGTCGGGACTCACCAGGAAATGGGGAGCGGATGAGTGTGACTAGAGTCTCTCAAAATCTGACGAAAATCTTTTAAACTGACCTTTGTTGATCTGAAATGAAGACAGATTCAGCAACTGCACGGCCTATTTCTCTCTTAAAATGTTTTCAGAAACACGTTTCGGTGAACTATTTTAGTCCAATATGAGATCGTATTCTGAACGAGCCGCCATGACAGCCTGGCTGTGAATTTCCGGAGAAAAAAGACCCACGTGACTCGTTCGTCCAATCAGCTGCCGGTTTTCATTTTCTGGGAAACAATCAGACTGTAAATGGAAACAATACAGAGCAGCGCCGCCTGCTGCTATGGAGACGTATTACGTTTCGCGCACGCGCAGAGCGTACGCTCAAGTCGGCGTCTCTTCGATGTGTTCTGAGGAACTTTTTGGACCTCGGGGACCCGACTGATCAGTCCGACTGACTTTACTGCTGACGGTCGGCCGTCTGGTTGGTGTGTAACTACCTTTATTCATCACCGGCCAAATTGGCTCGTAACTTTACAATGTTACCCAGCAAAATTTATTTTTAATGGCATTTTGGCGGGTTGGCGGGTGTCAGGCTACAGGTGTTGTTTGAGAGACACAGTCTGCTCTTCGACTGATACTGAACATACAGTACAGAGGAAACACAAAGTCAAGACGGGCGATGAATGCAAAAACACGAGGACTCTGTGTTCAGCACAAGTTGATGTGAAGATACAGACTGTAAAAATAAAGGACAAAGCTTCCAGGTTTGAAAAAGTAAAGCCAGTGCTGAAGCTCCTTAAAGCTGCATTCTCTCTAACTTCCAGCAGGGGGCGACTCCACCGGCTCCAAAAAGAAGTCTGTTTCTATAGAAGTCTATGAGACAATGAGCCTACTTCTCTCTTGATTTATTACCTCAGTAAATATTTTCATAATGAGTTGATGGTCTCAATCGCTAGTTTCAAGTCTTCTTCAACACAGCATGATGTTCATTTAGTAAATGATGCTCCCATTTATTTTAAAATAGAGGATAAAGGCGCCTAGGTAGCTCACCTGAGCGCCAGCCCACATATAGAGGTTTACTCCTTGACGCAGCGGCCGCAGGTTCGACTTTGCTGCATGTCATTCCCTCTCTCTCTCTTCCCTTTCATGTCTTCAGCTGTCCTATAAAAATAAAGGCTTAAAACAGATGATAAAGCAGGGGATGCTTTAGGACCTGTCAATCAGGACAGAGGCTTAACGATGCTAACCATGCTAACACTGGGGACATTAAAATGGACCTCAACTGTTTATTGGGTGTTGGCCGTGTTTTCATCTTAAACTTTGACCCTTTTCACTTTATCAAAGTTAATTAGAACGTTTGGTCGCCTAGAAATGTCTTGTTCAGCGTTCGGTAGCACCTTTCCAACCAAAGCTAGCTAGCTACCGCTAGTGTTAGCTGGTAACTTAAGGGAAAGTCTGCAGATCTTCTGCTCTGCTGTACAATACAGATGAATGTCTCCAGTACCCGGAGGTCCGTGTTCACCTGCCGGTAAAACTCCCGTTGGATCACTCGCTTCAGAAGGGTTGAAAATCAGCAACTCTCCCTCTTTAGTGTTTAGCTTAGCGCAACGCCTACGCAACCATAAACAACCCTGGCTTGGCCGCATAATCCTCCTCCGCTCCGCCCTCTCATCAAAAACCAACACATCCCGTTTAAAAAAACCAAGATGGCCATAGCCAAATAGCCAAACTTGAGGCTTCAAGACAGCCACAAACCGAAGGGTGACGTCTCTGCTGCTACGTCCATTATTTTTTACAGTCCAAACCCCTATTCGCACGGGATTAGTATCATGTGGGGACCTTGTGCGATTTAGAAATGACCCCCCCACATCTGAGTTTTGTGTAGCGCATTCACACGAAATAAGCAAAGCCTGCTTTTACCTGAATTTACTGACATATCTGTACCCTGAGAGTTGGGTACCCAAAGACGCACAGACGACAGCCAGGGCGAGGCTGCGGCATCGCACTTGGGTCGGGGTCCATATCTTTTTGGGCCAGGCCCGGTGGAGGTTACCAGAGGCACATACCCTATTATTATGGCAACGCAGTGGTCAAGACTAGATTGGCCATGAAAGGCAGTGTCCGCAGCCCATCCCCCTCCCCGCCATCCCATATTTGTCTCCATGAGAGAGACAGAAAGGTGCACAGGAAACAAAAACCATGAAAAATGATATACTACCACGCCAAATCACAGACATGTCGATTCACACGGGACTATGATTATCACAGGACATCGGTGTTCGGCGAAATATGGTAGGTCATTTGCGTGGGAGTTTTTACTTGACAAATTACAGACATGGCTGATTCGCACAGGATTAAGGTCACAGACAACCTCCGTAATAATTACAAATGACTAGAGGTCACCAGGTAATACTAATCCCGTGTGAATAGGGCTCATGACTCCATGAATAACCAGTACAGTGACAGTGAAGGTAAAACAGGAGAAAGTAGAGAACAGCCGACTGGGATTGCCTCCACACGGCTCTCACAGACCGTTCCCCAATATGTGAAATACCTACGTTCATCTTATATCACAAAATTTAGAAGTCTTTGTGTTAGACACGTGTAAACGTAAGACCGACAGGCTTCACCGTCATTAGAGCGAAGGTGATAATGTGGCGTCTCTCCCTCTCTCAAGACTTCACCAGGTGTATTTTGACGCCCCTACCTGTAAGGGTGAGGACAAGGAGCGTCTCTTCCTGATTGGCGACTACTCCTCCTCGGCCGAGTTCTTCGTCACCATCGGCGTCTTCGCCTTCCTCTACTCCACGGCGGCTATCACCATCTACGTCTTGTTCTTCGAGAAGTACAAGGAGAACAACAAGGGACCGCTGATCGTAAGTATGATGAGACAAAGTGAAAGCTTAGACATGGTAGGTTACAGGTCAGGGAACGAGAATATTCAGCCAGTCTTGAATAACCATATGGGGAATGTTTTTAAATTTAAAAAAGGGTCACAGATATGATACTAGATAAGTATAGAAATTGAGTGATATTATTGTGTGCGAAGGTGGATAATCATGTTGATGATGATAAGCATCATTACCATTATGGTTGTCATCATTAATTGATATGATATTATTTACCTTAAGGTGGCAATTGCAATGTATATAAGCACTGACCCTAAATGGGTATATGTAGGTATGTATGTATGTATGTATGTATGTATGTCTGTGTATGTATATATGTATGTATGTATGTCTGTGTATGTATATATGTATGTATGTATGTATGTATGTATGTATGTATGTCTGTGTATGTATGTATGTATGTCTGTGTATGTATATATATGTATGTATGTCTGTGTATGTATGTCTGTGTATGTATGTAGGTATGTATGTATGTAGGTAGATGTATGCATGTTTTGATTTGTTTTTTCTTTCCGTATAATTTCTTTTATCTTTTTTGTCTTGTCGATTTTATTCCCTTGAAAATGAGTTTGTTATTTTAAAAATGTGACAAGGGGGGGCCTTATATAAGCTGAAGCTTCCGACCCTACCCTTTGGTTACGACCAATAAAATTCATACAAAAAAAAAAACCTGTTCATGTATAATTATGCTCGTCTCTCTATAGATTCAGGGAATCTAGGCAGAGCAGTCTAGGCAGAGCCGACTGCTCCGAATAAGTGACAAAATAACGCAAACATGTAAATAGGAACATGTTTGCGTTATTTTGTCATTTATTCGGAGCAGTCGGCTAGTTGGAACCAGTTACCTGCATGATCTGTGCTAGGCTAAGCTAATGCTGGGGGCGTCAGACAGCGTTACAGCACGCACGGAGATGAGAAGGGTATGTATCGACTTGTCTAACTCTGGGGGTTACGGTGAATAAGCTAAAGTCCCAATAAGTCGGCGTGTTCCTTTAAGGGACACACAGGACACAAACCCCGATCTCCTGTGTGAAAGTCAGGTAGGGTTAGGAAAAGATTGTGGGTGGGGTTAAAACATGTACGTTAGACACTAAGGGCCACTGTCCAAGCGTCAGTATGTTGAAGAGTCGGGAGAGAAAACAGCTTGGGAAACATCACTCATACTTGTGTATGTTTAGGACCTGGGTGTGACCGCAGTGTTTGCCTTCATGTGGCTGGTGAGTTCGGCGGCCTGGGCCAAAGGTCTGTCCGACGTGAAGACGGCGACTGACCCCGATGAAGTGATTACTCTGATTTCTGCCTGCGAAAAAGAGCAGAACCACTGCCGTGAAGTCCACGACCCTGTCATGTCTGGACTCAACACCTCCGTGGTAAGACTGTCACCTATGCTGCAACCAGCCACCAGGGGGCGATCCAAATGTTTTCGCTTCACTTATAAAGTCTATGCATCCACCCCTGTGGTCGGCTCCTTGTGATTTCTGTATCTAATATCAACACTCTTTTGGTACTGACAAAAATGTGTCTGTAGCACTGAGATTCAAACAACTGTCCAATACCAAAAGTTAGTTTTGAAAGTCATATTCATAATCTTGCTGACTAGTTATGTGATCAGAAGGTTCCTGATTTAAATCTTTAATTGTCAAGTTTTAGATGTTTAACATTTGTCAACTTCTTTTATTGAATGAAAATAAGGTTTTTGGAGAACAATATGTTTATATTCCTCAAACTAAGGTAATGCAGTTAGTATCATTTTGGCATTGTCACTGAAACTCATGTATAGGGATGCACCGAATCCAGATTTGTGGGGTTTAGCCGAATACCGAATCCACTGGTCAAGATTCTGCCGAAACCGAATCCTACGCCCATCCTCAGTCCATTAACACAGTAAACACATTAATGAAGTAAACAACGTCCACAGCCTCTAAAATTAGGGCTGTCAATCGATTAAAAAATGTAATCTAATTAATTACATACTCTGTGATTAATTAATCGAAATTAATCGCATACATAATTAACGGTGCCTGAACCGATAAAAAAAAGAAAAGAAAAAAAAAGGGTACTAAACAACAGTTGGTGACATTAAAGAACGGCTTGTTTATTGCTAAGGCCATATGGTCAAAATTAAATGATTTAATAATAATGTATAACAATAACAATAACTACTAGTACTTACTATAATCACTAGTAAATTGCTGTTGAACGACAAAAACAACCACCAGATGGGAAAAGGACATTTAACAATAACTTCAAATGCACCACGAAGCTGTAGTTTCCAGTTTCATTGAACGCACCGTCTGTGTTTTTCCGACAACAGCAGCTGCAGATTGTTACATCCCGTGGTGAATCCTCTACAGTAAAACACAGTCAAACTTTACACCGTTTAGCGTTAGCTGTCAGCATTTTAACCGTTTTTAATCCAGCTACTAGTTAGCGGTAGGCTAACGTTAGCTGCTGTTGAGTATAGTGTTAACTAGCTAGCGGTAGGCTAACGTTAGCTGCTGTTGAGTATAGTGTTAACTAGCTAGCAGTAGGCTAACGTTAGCTGCTGTTGAGTATAGTGTTAACTAGCTAGCGGTAGGCTAACGTTAGCTGCTGTTGAGTATAGTGTTAACTAGCCAGCGGTAGGCTAACGTTAGCTGCTGTTGAGTATAGTGTTAACTAGCGTCACGTGCAGCGGTGTTTGTGTTTCCTGTAACGTCTGTTTCAGAGGATCAGAGAGAAGTGCAGACATATCAATGGCACCAGAATTAGTGGCACTAGATTTCGGTAGCCAACCCTATTCAGGAAAAAGATTTTTACAAGTAAATGTTCCAATCAATGATCCAGGCAGCACATTCTCGTCTCCCTCCTTCATTTTACAGTCCAATGGTGGCTAGAACGGCTCCGGGTCAAACGTCAATATGGAATGGATTAATCTGCGTTAATCTGCGTTATTTTTTTTAACGCGTTATTTTTTCTCAGATTAATTAATTGAAATTAACGCGTTATTTTGACAGCCCTATCTAAAATAGTTAAATGTAACAACTTAATGTTGAATTCACACGCTCTTTTCACATCGTAGGAAAGCACATCGCTATCGCAAGATGAGTGACAATTTTGTTTGGCAAATTTTCGCTAACCAGTGTATGATGAAGGCATGTTGAGTGGGTGAAATTAGAAAGCTAACGTTAGCTAACGAGCAGCAGCCGGCCGTTCGGTCGCTCCGCTCCCACTGTAGGGAGACTCATTTGCCGAGAGAACAGCTGAGCGCCCGGGAGAGGCATTGTCTGGTTAACACCAGTTTTTAGCTGTGACTGTCCTTCTTTTGCCGTACCTGAAGTTGCTGCATTCTGGCTGCTGTCTGTAGATTCCTTCATGCACAACTCGTATTCTTCCAGATGTTTCATACCAGATGTTGTAACAGCGGTGATGTTGTGTATAGTTTAGGGTCCTCGCCACCACCAGACTAATCAGCATTGTAAATTGAACATGTAGCTGGACTTAAATGGCCTTCTTTTGACTGAAAGTACTGACAAACATCACTTTTTCTGCTCACGAGTTCCATTTTCACTTCCTCACCGCCTACTGCATTGAACGCTCCACCTACGTAAACACCTTCCCGTAATCAACGGCGCCGTCATTACGGCGACCAGCGTAGCGCGCGTAGTGCAAGCGCAGGGTTCGGTTCACTGGGAAAAAATTCTAAGGTTCGGTAGAAACCCAACCCCGTCAAAAAGCCCAATATTCAGCCCAATCTGAAGCCGAATCCTGGATTCGGTGCATCCCTACTCAGGTATCATATTGACCCGTTATGTTTCTGTGTCTAATAAGAATTTACTTCCTCCTCTCTTCCTCCAGGCTTTTGGTTTTATTAACCTGGTCCTGTGGGTGGGAAACCTGTGGTTCGTCTTTAAGGAGACAGGCATCATCGCTCCCTTCATGCGAGCTCCACCTCCTCAGGAGAAAGCTGCTGCACCAGACGCTTACGGCCAGCAGGGGGCGTACGAACAAGACCCGTACGCCAGCAACCAGGGAGGCTACCAACCCGATTACAGCCAGCAAGGATACAACCAGGTGATCAGCCGAACTGCTAATTAATAAACACAAAACAGTCTGAAGCATGGAAGACCTGCTTCAACAGAAGGGCTGTGACTGGCTGGTTTGATTTGGGTGTGGAATAGTTTCGCTTTGCCAGACCTTCTTCCACGGCGCGTCAGAGGAGGGTCTGACTAGTCCAAAAAAACATGCTCTGGTTTATTGCCATTTCTTTAAACCAATCACAATCGTCTTGGGCGGGGCTAAGTGCCGGACGGAGCCACGGTGCCTCTGCTAAATAGTCTCAGGAAGGAACTTGTTTTGGTGGAACATGTGGACGTTCAAAAGTAGTTTTAGTCGTGCAACAGAAAACTCAGATTGGACAGATAGTCTAGCTAGCTGTCTGGATTTAGCCTGCAGAGATCTGAGGAGCAGTTAACCATAGTCCTCACAAATCCACCAGAGGTTAGAACGCCAACACAGAGACAGAGGAAGGGGACGGACATTCGAAGCAAATCCTGGAAATTAACCGTTGTGGATACAGCCAGTAATGCGTAGCCTATAGCACCAACATCTGACCAAACTACAACCAAGTTTATTCGCTCCTAACCGGCAATTTCCACTGGATGCGGAACGGCTCCAGAACGTCGACGGAGTCGTTAGGTTTCCATTAAAGTCAATGTGTGTATTTCCACTGACTGCAGAACGTCTGCGTCCCTACTCCGTCCCAGCTCCGGCGGTCCCAGCCCTCCGGCGGTCCCAGCCCTCCCGAGCAGATACCAGAGCTTCTATTTTTGCCGGACGCCGGAGAGCTCCGCAGCAATTCAGCACACGGCAGATAGTGCGGGACAGGAAGTCGAGCACAGAAACAAAATAAAAATCTGGTTAATTTTCAAAGTAAAATCCACCGTGCTCACGGCGGATCATGTTTCCCTGCACTACACCTTGAAAACACAGCTCAGAGTAGTTTCCCCTCTACTCCTCTGGATGGAAACTAACTGCTGTTGGTTTTGTGGTTCTATTCTACGTGAATTCGTGAGATCTCGTGGGTCCTCGTGACTACAGCTGTCAGTCATGGCCGCAGCCGTGCCGCAACAAATCCGGACCTAGTGGGTATTGACGGACGGCGGAGCACGCAGCCGGACCGCAGACGTTCCGCAGCACATGGCTAACAAGTTTTTATGGCCGGCGATATTCATGGCCAGAGGCATTATGTTTTCAGGTTTTTCGTCTGTCTGTCTGTACGTCGGTCCAGCACATACTTGCGAACACGATATCTCTGGAACGTCTTGAGGCTCTTCAGAATTTGAACTTCATCTAAGAACTACGATCGTTCCTAGTTCTTGTGGTGCGGACACTATAAAAACGCCAACAAACCAAATCACAACGTTTGTTTACTATAACTTTTGGTTTTGGTCTGCAACCATACAAACTATTTAACGGCTCTGAGCAAACGGGGGATGAGGAACAACTGGATATTCTGTCATCTCCATCTAAAATGCATGTTTGATGCTTTCATACGTCAACACTTTGACTAACGTTAGCTTGGAGAGCTAATGTACCTGTTGGGCCACAGACTAAAGAAAATGTCACCACACAAACTAGCAGTCAGTCCGACCAGCGGTGACATGTTGCTGTTCCTAACGCTAGATTTTATTTATCAAAGACGCTAGCAAAGCAACATGGGACAGAAAATAATCACAGCAGAGACCACAGACAGGTCGGACCTCCGTGTTTAACTACATATCTCTAAACGTTACAGTTACGGCTGAAAACGACAACAGAAATAAACAAGTTTGCAGATTTCATATACAGTGCTGCTCATGAGTATTGGAACCCATGCTAAAGTTGACTAAAAAGAGAAATAAAAAAAATCATCTTTTGGAAATTGATCTTAATGCCTTAATTAAAAAAAATGAGGAAAAATCCAATCTTTAAGGACACCAATTTTCTTTGTGAATGAATAATGTATCGTAAATAAATAAATGTTCTTCCTTAAAATACAGGGGGCATAAGTCAGTACACCCCTATGTTAAATTCCCATAGAGGCAGGCAGACTTTTATTTTGAAAGGCCAGTTATTTCATGGATCCAGGATACTAATGGCGTTTTTCCATTACATGGTACCTGCTCGACTCGCCTCGACTCGCCTCGCCTCGACTCGACACACTGTGCGTCCGTTTTCCATTGCAGATTTTAGTACCGCCTCAGCGTGGCTGGTCGTTATGCCGTATCGATGCACACACCAGCGCACAAGTATAAACATCAGGCCACTTGAGTTTGTTTTACAGTTCTGTGGAGGCTCCACGCAGAGCTTTCACCGTAGCCTGTGTAAAAGTGGCCTGATGTTTATACTTGTGCGCTGGTGTGTGCGTGGAGCCGGCCATGTGTGTGTGTACGTAGGCTACGGCGAAAGCTCTGCCGGAGCCTCCGCAGAACTGTAAACAAGCTGCGCCGCAGTAAACTACTGTGACCTAACGCGACACACACACAGAACGTCGAAGGTGTGTGTTGTTGCCAGAAAACACATTTAGTTTCTAAAGAAGCTGGAGGCAGCAAAAAACACAGCTGGCTAAACTGTTTAAAAATAGCGGGTTTGTTCAGGACACCCCCGTCTGTCGCTTTCACGTCACCTTTTCGGCTCGCCTCAGCTCGCTGGGAACCTCGACTGAGGAGGTACTAAAAAAAGTACCTGTTAGCAGGTACCAAGTACTTTTTTTCGTAATGGAAAACCAAAAAAGGCGAGTAGAGTCGAGGCGAGTCGAGCTGGTACCATGTAATGGAACAGCGCCATATGTATCCTGATAAAGTTCCCTTGGCCTTTGGAATTAAAATACCCCCACATCATCACATACCCTTCACCATACCCCCACATCATCACATACCCTTCACCGTACCTAGAGATTGGCATGGGGTACTTTCCATAAAATCATCTCTCAATGCAAATCAAACCAGCTATTAGGCTAACTGACATACAACCATGCCAATCTCTAGGTATGGTGAAGGGTATGTGATGATGTGGAGGTATGATGAAGGGTATGTGATGATGTGGGGGTATGGTGAAGGGTATGTGATGATGTGGGGGTATGGTGAAGGGTATGTGATGATGTGGGGTATGGTGAAGGGTATGTGATGATGTGGGGGTATGGTGAAGGGTATGTGATGATGTGGGGGTATGGTGAAGGGTATGTGATGATGTGGGGGTATGATGAAGGGTATGTGATGATGTGGGGTATGGTGAAGGGTATGTGATGATGTGGGGTATGGTGAAGGGTATTTGATGATGTGGGGGTATGGTGAAGGGTATGTGATGATGTGGGGGTATGGTGAAGGGTATGTGATGATGTGGGGGTATGGTGAAGGGTATGTGATGATGTGGGGGTATGGTGAAGGGTATGTGATGATGTGGGGTATGGTGAAGGGTATGTGATGATGTGGGGGTATGGTGAAGGGTATGTGATGATGTGGGGGTATGGTGAAGGGTATGTGATGATGTGGGGGTATGGTGAAGGGTATGTGATGATGTGGGGACCAAGGGAACTTTATCAGGATGCATAGTATCCTGGATCCATGAAATAACTGGCCTTTCAAAATAAAAGTCTGCCTGCCTCTATGGGAATTTAACATAGGGGTGTACTGACTTATGCCCTCTGTATTTTAAGGAAGAACATTTATTTATTTATGATACATTATTCAATCACAAAGAAAATTGTTGTTCTCAAAGTCTGGATTTTTCCTATTTTTTTCAATTAAGGCATTAAGATCAATTTACAAAAGATGATTTTTTTTATTCCTCTTTTTAGTCAACTTTAGCACGGGTTCAAATACTCATGAGCAGCACCGTATCTCCATAATTCAAATCAACTGTCATTTGTCCACCAGGAAGTGATTTTTGTGTTGCCGTCACGGTGATTTGGTCTATTAAACATAGTTCTTAGGACTATTTTGAGGAGATCGAAACTGACAAACGGCTCAAAAAAACCTGCAACAGTTGCTGTGAATCATGCTGTTTGCTGTTGTGTTTCCTCCAGGATGCAGAGTACGGTCAGGGGGCGCCCACCTCCTTCACCAATCAGATGTGAACTGACAGGAAGCAGGTTAGTCACACAGGAAGTGGAACCAATTGCCTGATTCATTTAAGTAATTTTAAATGACAACTTTGGTGACATTCTATATACTTCATGTTCAGATTCAAACCAACTTGAAAATGCATCTACTATTAAGTATTGTGTGTGTATCACAGCCTGAACATTAAAAACACATCAGGTACGTCTGGGTAGCTCACCTGGTAGAGCAGGTGCATATATGCAGAGGCTCAGTCCTCGACGCGGCGGCTCAGGGTTCGAGTCCGACCTGTGGCCATTTGCTGTATGTCTTCCCCCTCTCTGTCCCCTGCTGTCCTGTCTATTAAAGGAACACGCCGACTTATTGGGACTTTAGCTTATTCACCGTAACCCCCAGAGTTAGACAAGTCCATACATACCCTTCTCATGTCCGTGCGTGTTGTAACTCTGTCTGACGGTTCCACCGGTAGCTTAGCCTAGCACAGAACCTGCAGGTAACCGGCTCCATCTAGCCTACTGCTCCGAATAAGTGACAAAATAACGCAAACATTTTCCTCCAGAAGGTGAAGCTCTGCTACTTCTGCTACTTGGGCGGAGTGATTTGCTTTGCAGCAGGCCTTTCTGAGAATATAGTTTCCGGTTTGTTTACAGTTAGAAGATGGCTGTGTGTCATGTGACCTTGTTATTTGTACATGCTGTGACTATACAAATCACAACATGTAAATAGGAACATGTTGGCGTCATTTTGTCACTTATTGGGAGCAGTAGGCTAGATGGAGCCGGTTACCTCCAGGACCTGTGTTAAGCTAGGCTAGATGGAGCCGGTTACCTCCAGGATCTGTGCTAAGCTAGGCTAGATGGAGCCGGTTACCTCCAGGATCTGTGCTAAGCTAGGCTAGATGGAGCCGGTTACCTCCAGGATCTGTGCTAAGCTAGGCTAGATGGAGCCGGTTACCTCCAGGATCTGTGCTAAGCTAGGCTAGATGGAGCCGGTTACCTCCAGGATCTGTGCTAAGCTAGGCTAGATGGAGCCGGTTACCTCCAGGATCTGTGCTAAGCTAGGCTAGATAGAGCCGGTTACCTCCAGGTTCTGTGCTAGGCTAAGCTAGATGGAGCCAGTTACCTCCAGGATCTGTGCTATGCTAGATGGAGCCAGTTACCTCCAGGATCTGTGCTAGGCTAGATGGAGCCAGTTACCTCCAGGATCTGTGCTAAGCTAGGCTAGATGGAGCCGGTTACCTCCAGGATCTGTGCTAAGCTAGGCTAGATGGAGCCGGTTACCTCCAGGATCTGTGCTAAGCTAGGCTAGATGGAGCCGGTTACCTCCAGGTTCTGTGCTAAGCTAGGCTAGATGGAGCCGGTTACCTCCAGGATCTGTGCTAAGCTAGGCTAGATGGAGCCGGTTACCTCCAGGTTCTGTGCTAAGCTAGGCTAGATGGAGCCGGTTACCTCCAGGTTCTGTGCTAGGCTAAGCTACCGGTGGAACCGTCAGACAGAGTTACAACACGCACGGACATGAGAAGGGTATGTATGGACTTGTCTAACTCTGGGGGTTACGGTGAATAAGCTAAAGTCCCAATAAGTCGGCGTGTTCCTTTAAAGGCTAAAATGGCCAAAACAAAACACATCAGTGAGCCACACTGTTGCCCTGGCTGACATGTTCCTTCATCACCGAACACACACACTGTTTATTCTGACTCAATCCCACACACATCGTCCTGCTGCCACAAATACTCACTAAAGAGCACCAAATGTGGATTAATCCGCCGCTGAAAGTAGTCCCCAACAAAGTCACTATTTCCTCCTGTTTGAATAAGACTACAGACGTAAACACAAATATATAGTTTCATCAGCAGTATTAGCTGTGTGTTGTGTTTTCTGCAGTCAAAGGGTCAGTATGTGTGGGACTTTAGATACTGCAGCTTCTCTGCCGTATCACTACCACGCAGACTCTGTCTCCAAAATTACCAGATGGCAGCGCCTGGATCTGGAAAAAGATTTGGCTTGACTTTGTACAGTGGGAGGAAATGGAGACAATTCATCCATCTTTAAATACAGGCTGTGTAGATGAATACGAATTTAAAAAAAGTTAATTTGTCACATTATCGTTTAGTTTTTATTCATTGGCGGAAAATAGAAAGTGTATCATAGTTCTTGTTACATTCTTTGTGCTTTAAACAAATATTTTGTATATATTGTTGTTGATAAAATTAACAGTGACTATGTTTACATGCACATAATGTTCCGGTTTTTGCCCTTATTCCTAAAAAGACGATATCCAACTAAGCTGTTTACACGGCTAATGAACGTGAATATTCCACTAATATTCTTGTTTACATGCAGCCGTGCAAAATACGTTTTTTTCAAAGTTTTTCAGCGGTGGAGGACATGTTGGACCGTGCGAACACAGCGTCCCAAAACCTGTTGATATCCAAGTCTTTGATAATGTTTAAAAGTAGCTGTGTTTCTCCTTCTTATCGGGTCTGCAGCTCTGCAAACTGTTGGCTGGTTGGTTTGTGTACAGTAACCATAGCAACGCACAGAGCTGACCATAAGCCTGCGGTAAAAACCCTGATTGAAATGCATATTCTGAATGCGATGCCTCTAAAACCCGAATAATACCGGAATATCCCACGTCTTAATCGGAAAATGCTATATTCGGAAAAAGACCTTATTCTGAATATCTAACCGGAATATGCTGTTTACATGACCGGAATCAAATTAGGAATATTGTCATATTTGGAATAATGGTTTAATATTAAGGCTGTTTTATGCTTCTGCGTCGAATCGACGGCATACCCCCGCAGACCCCTCTGCGTCCCCCCGAACCCCCCTCCGAGCCCTCCGCCGTAGCTCGCCCTGCACCTCCAAAAATGTGTAACTTTGCGTCGAGGCGACGCAGACCGCAAGGACTGTGATTGGTCAACTGGTCCTGTGTGTTGATAGTCGGTGTTTCCAGCAGCTTACTGTGGGGAGTAGCAACATGCTAGTTCACTGACATCAGCTTTGCAGATAAACTCAGACATATTTTGGTTCCAATGACGCGGTTATCCGTTTGTAAAGTGTCTATATATGTCAGTAACGTTTTGAAATTAGCACTTCGCCAGCAAGCAGTACTTTGTGGGCAGTTGTGCTAAAGTTAGCTTGCTAACATAACATAAACTGGCTGGCAGACACCTCGCACATAACCTCACACTTATTTTCTGGTTACAGTAACTAGGTCAATGGATTTTACTGGGTCTATTTCTTGATACTTTTTTTTACAAAATCTAAGCAAGAAAAGGCCAAAAAAATAAGAATAATATTTTAGCACGACGGTCAATGGAGTTTGCCATTCTGAGTACTGTTTCGGCAGTGAGCGACACAGACACAGGCGACACCGAACTTCGAAGCCGCACACGCCCTAGCGTTATGGCGGTGAAATGCACCGCGATGCAAAGCAGCCCCAACGCAGAACTCTGAAAGGGTCACGACGCCGTAGGAGCGACAGCTTAGCTACGGCGTAGCTACGGCTTAGCTACGGCCTAGCTACGGCTTAGCTACGGCCTAGCTACGGCCTAGCTACGGCTTAGCTACGGCCTAGCTACGGCCTAGCTACGGCGTAGCTAAGGTTTAGCTACGGCTTAGCTACAGCGTAGCTACGGCTTAGCTACGGCGTAGAGTTGACGCAGAAGCATAAAACAGCCTTAAGTTGTGCATGTAAACGTACTCAGTGATACTTTATATTAGAGACTTGAGATGACTACGTGTCATCTTTACATGATTGTCTTTTCTTCACAGAAAACACCGGAGTAAACCACCAGTGGGTCGCCTGCAAACTACCCACAATGCAACACTCCTGTCTGTCTGCAAAGTTAATGGGGGAGGGGAGGGGGGGTTAAAAGAGGGCTGGGTTTTAAATGTTCACTATAATGAATCGATGTGTAAAGGATAAAAAAAGAGAGTTATAAATAACAAATCCACAACTTGAACCAAGCACCAAAACAACAACAACAACAACAACAACAACTCTGACGAATAGAAACCTTCCGAACCAAGTGACGATGTTGAAAAGTTATTCATATTAATCTGTGGAGAGAATGTATGTTTGTGTTGTATAGATATCACTTTGAACAGATATATATAATATAGATTCAACTGTTTCTTCATGTTTCCTATTGAACCTAATGATCCAACCCCTCGTTGTATCCAAGGATCAGCTTTACATCGGCCAATCACGAAGCTGTTCAGACTGGGTTCACACCGACACCAATCAGATCCAAACCAGTGTCAAGCTGGATCCAAACCGACAACCCTGCGTCCGCCAAACATCACCTCCCAGCTGTTTGCTGTTTGTCTTGCTGCATGTAAATATCAACACAGGAAGTGATGTCACTCTGGAGACGCAGTAAACCCAGTCTGGACTTCTGGCTTCATGGTGGCGGCGGCTGGAAACTGGATCCAAAATGGCTACCGTCATTACAGTTTGTGTGTTTGATTAATGGGCCGTCTGTTACATTCCTGCTGCACCTCTCACATCACAGCGACTGTGGAGGGCAGAAAACGTCTGTCTGAATATTATTATTATGATTTATTATGACTTATTAATACTTTTTATTTGTACAATTATTATTATTATTGATTATTGCAGTGGGTTTAAATTCGGAGAGACAGAGAGAAAGCTGCATCGAACAAATAAATGCAAATTTTGAAAAACGTTAGCGTAGCGTGTTAGCTGTAGATAGATTTGGTCAAAGAGGAACCAAATGGACGCCGAAGTGTCCCACCTACGGTTGCAAAATTCTATGAATATTCAAGTTAGAAACTTTCCACGGGAATTATCGCTAAGAAAGCTCCGGCTGTATTAAATACAAGCCATAGAAACAGACCTTTTACCATCATAAGCAGACCGAACTGTAAACTTTCTAATAGAAATGACAAATCAACTTTAAATGAACGAGTCGGCTTATTAAACATCGTATTGAACTTACAAAAAAAACACATTTCCTTCGAAATAAAAGACCGAAACCAACCTGTATCTTCTTCCAGATTTCTGTGTGTCAGTTAGTTCGAAGTCATTTGATGAAACTAGGGGTTTAACGATTCAGATTCAGATTTAGAAATCAAAAATCGATCGAAATGAGGAGCAGGATCGGCGAGTCCCCCCAGTATTTTTTTTCTCTCTCCATCCTCGCCTACTTGCCCACGTACGAAGAAAAAAACACACACACATCGTAGCTTAGTGGCTGGTAGCATGCAGCTAAAAACACAGGGTAACGTTAGCTTAGCGGCTGGTAGCATGCAGCTAAAAACACGGGGTAACGTTAGTTTAGTGGCTGGTAGGCTGCAGCTAAAAACACGGGGTAACGTTAGTTTAGGGGCTGGTAGCCTGAAACTAAACACACAGAGTAACGTTAGCTTAGCGGTGGCCTGCAGCTAAACACACAGAGTAACGTTAGCTTAGCGGTAGCCTGCAGCTGCTCTTTTCCAGACTCCGAGGCCACTGGCGGAGTCAGAGATGACGAAGAAACAACAGAACTGTAAGATCCTCCCACTTCCCTGAAGTCTCCGTGTGGCAACATGTTCCCTCCCCCGTGAGAGAGTTATGGAAACAAAACTACGAAGGTTAAGCATGTGGGCTCCGACGGGACTCCATGGTGCGTCCATGTGTACCTCGTTAAGCTAACGGTGCATTTAATTGCACCTCGTAAACTCTGAGAAACTCAAACTGTTGTTGCAAAGTAACTTTCTGCCATCTAGTGGCTCTCATTGTGGCATTGTCATCAGTGCTGAATAAAAAAAATGTTTAAATTGAAAATTAAGTCGAATCGGGGCGCCTGGATAGCTCACCTGGTAGAGAGTGCGCCCCATGTACTAAGGCTCAGTCTTTGATGCAGTGGCCGCAGGTTTGAGTCCAACCTGTGGCCCTTTGCTGCATGTCATTCCCCCTCTCTCTCCCCTTTTACATCTTCAGCTGTAAAGGCCTAAAATGCCCAAAGACTAATCTTAAAAAAAAATGAAAATTGAGTCCAATCGTGACCTTTAAATTGAAAGCCAGAGGGATTCGAGGATTAGGAGAATAGTGACACCCCTAAATAAAAACAACCATAACGACTATAAGTGCAGATTTGCAAGCTATCAACCCGGCCAAATTCCCAAAGTTCCCGAGCTTCCCGTAAACTTTCACTTCCTGATGAGTTCTTGTGTTTAAATCTTCAGATGGACGTTTGTTTGTTTATCTGTCTTCTCTCCTCGGCTCTCAGCCAATCAGCAGCTGCCATGAGCTGTTTTTTTTTTGTTTTTTTTGTTAAAGTCTTTCTGGAAAGTTTGTGGGTCTAAAAAAAACAACGTGATGCTTCTTCTTATGTTTCTGTTTTGGGAAAGTGAGGCAGTTTTTGGCGTCGATATCTTCCTCCGCATGGTGACGTGTTTCCTGCTCGTGTTGTACAGTAACTGATGATCAGTGTGATTCTACTTCCTGTTCTCCTGTACAGGTGTGTGTATGTGTATGTGTGTGTGTGTGTGTGTGTGTATGTGTGTGTGTGTTGTGTGTGTGTGTGTGTCATTACCTGTCCATACTTTTTTTTTTACCCTTTTCTCTTCATCACTCCATTTCCTTTCTCTACTGTATTTTTTCTTCTGTTGTATTATCTATATTTCTTTTCTTTCTCCTGTCTTTTTTTTTCTTCTCTTCACCATCTTTCCTCCTCTTCTCTCTCTCTTTTTTCTCCTCTTCCTCCTCCTCTTCCTCCTCCTCCTCCTCCTCCTCGTTCTTCGTGACTCTCCTCTCTGCCTCTGTGACGTAACTTCCTGTGTGATGGATATTCTTATTCAGCATCAGTAACCATGGCGATGGTGTTGACAATGATGATGATGTGTGTGTGTGTGTGTGTGTGTATATGTGTGACTTGTTGCTATGGAGACGCCCCCCCCCTCCCCCCTGCTGTGTTTATTCAATGGAAAGTTTCAATAAACTACAAAGTGGTCCGAGTGTGCGTCTGTTTACTGAGAGACGAATGAACGAGTGAAAAAACGAATGAATGAAATGACAAATGAACGTATTAATTAATGACTTCATCCTACATAAAAACAGGTAATGAATAAATCATTAATGTATGAATGAACGGCATTAATAGAGACCTGGACGGATGAAAGAGTGACAGAACGAACGAACGAACAACTGATGTCTCTCCTCCGATACAAGAAATCATTTCTTCCTCTTCCTCCTCGTCATCTTCCTCTTTCACTTTCCTCCCACTCCCCTCTCTCCGTCTCTCTTCACTCATCTCCTCCCTTTCTCCTCTCTTTCTTTAGTGGCTTTTATTCGTGCAAAATAAAAATATACGATAACAAACGCCCCTCTGATTTAATAAACCGAGAGGGTGTGTGAAAGAAACCGTTACATTCAAATTAATGACAGCTGTTGATGCACGCCACACATTAACAAATGAACATACATATTTCCTTCCTTCCTCCCCTCTTCTCACTCATCTCCTCCCTCTCTCCCCTCCCTCCGTCCTCCCTCACTCATCTCCTCCCTCCATCCTCCCCTCTTCTCACTCATCTCCTCCCTCTCTCCCCTCCCAACGTCCTCCCTCACTCATCTCCTCCCTCTCTCCCCTCCCTCCGTCCTCCCTCACTCATCTCCTCCCTCCATCCTCCCCTCTTCTCACTCATCTCCTCCCTCCATCCTCCCCTCTTCTCACTCATCTCCTCCCTCTCTCCCCTCCCTCCGTCCTCCCTCACTCATCTCCTCCCTCCATCCTCCCCTCTTCTCACTCATCTCCTCCCTCTCTCCCCTCCCAACGTCCTCCCTCACTCATCTCCTCCCTCTCTCCCCTCCCTCCGTCCTCCCTCACTCATCTCCTCCCTCCATCCTCCCCTCTTCTCACTCATCTCCTCCCTCTCTCCCCTCCCTCCATCCTCCCTCACTCATCTCCTCCCTCCATCCTCCCCTCTTCTCACTCATCTCCTCCCTCTCTCCCCTCCCTCCATCCTCCCTCACTCATCTCCTCCCTCCATCCTCCCCTCTTCTCACTCATCTCCTCCCTCTCTCCCCTCCCAACGTCCTCCCTCACTCATCTCCCTCTTTCCCCTCCCTCTGTCCTCCCTCACTCATCTCCTCCCTCTCTCCCCTCCCTCCGTCCTCCCTCACTCATCTCCTCCCTCTCTCCCCCTCCCTCCATCCTCCCTCACTCATCTCCTCCCTCCATCCTCCCCTCTTCTCACTCATCTCCTCCCTCTCTCCCCTCCCTCCGTCCTCCCTCACTCATCTCCTCCCTCCATCCTCCCCTCTTCTCACTCATCTCCTCCCTCTCTCCCCTCCCAACGTCCTCCCTCACTCATCTCCTCCCTCTCTCCCCCTCCCTCCGTCCTCCCTCACTCATCTCCTCCCTCCATCCTCCCCTCTTCTCACTCATCTCCTCCCTCTCTCCCCTCCCTCCATCCTCCCTCACTCATCTCCTCCCTCCATCCTCCCCTCTTCTCACTCATCTCCTCCCTCTCTCCCCTCCCTCCATCCTCCCTCACTCATCTCCTCCCTCCATCCTCCCCTCTTCTCACTCATCTCCTCCCTCTCTCCCCTCCCAACGTCCTCCCTCACTCATCTCCCTCTTTCCCCTCCCTCTGTCCTCCCTCACTCATCTCCTCCCTCTCTCCCCTCCCTCCGTCCTCCCTCACTCATCTCCTCCCTCTCTCCCCCTCCCTCCATCCTCCCTCACTCATCTCCTCCCTCCATCCTCCCCTCTTCTCACTCATCTCCTCCCTCTCTCCCCTCCCTCCATCCTCCCTCACTCATCTCCTCCCTCCATCCTCCCCTCTTCTCACTCATCTCCTCCCTCTCTCCCCTCCCAACGTCCTCCCTCACTCATCTCCTCCCTCTCTCCCCTCCCTCCGTCCTCCCTCACTCATCTCCTCCCTCCATCCTCCCCTCTTCTCACTCATCTCCTCCCTCTCTCCCCTCCCTCTGTCCTCCCTCACTCATCTCCTCCCTCCATCCTCCCCTCTTCTCACTCATCTCCTCCCTCTCTCCCCTCCCTCCGTCCTCCCTCACTCATCTCCTCCCTCCATCCTCCCCTCTTCTCACTCATCTCCCTCTCCTCTCCCTACATCCTCCCTCTCTCCCCTCCCTCCGTCCTCCCGCTCTCGTCCCTCTCTCTTCTCCCTCCATCTTCCCCTCTTCTCACTCATCTCCTCCCTCTCTCCTCCCTTTCTCCTCTCCCTCCATCCTCCCCTCTTCTCACTCATCTCCCTCTCCCCTCCCTCCGTCCTCCCGCTCTCGTCCCTCTCTCTTCTCCCTCCATCTTCCCCTCTTCTCACTCATCTCCTCCCTCTCTCCTCTTCTCACTCATCTCCTCCCTCTCTCCTCTTCTTACTCATCTCTTCCCTCTCTCCTCTTCTTACTCATCTCCTCCCTCTCTCCTCTTCTTACTCATCTCCTCCCTCTCTCTCTTCTTACTCATCTCCTCCCTCTCTCCTCTTCTTACTCATCTCCTCCCTCTCTCCTCTTCTCACTCATCTCCTCCCTCTCTCCTCTTCTCACTCATCTCCTCCCTCTCTCCTTGCATCATTGTCTTGTCCATCAATCCTTTCTTCCCTCCTCATCCATATATATTTTTTTCTCCCATCTATCCTGACCATTGATTGTAAAATTAATTAATATTAACAGTCTATGATCCTGACTCATATTTTCTCTCCTCTCCACATCTCTCCCTCCATTTCTCCTCCCTCTTTTCTTTCTTAT